>NC_052480.1:9402500-9474847 GCF_009730915.1 Dioscorea cayenensis subsp. rotundata | reverse complement strand
ATGTTACGTATTGCTAGCATCAATTTCGTCTCTCTCTATAATTGTTTATTGTGGAAACTCCCAGACTCACTCCACCACAGTTGTTAATACCAGCCATACAACATGAACAATAATCAGAATCTCGTTGCGTGACAATGCTCTCAAGGAAACAAGCCAACCACAAAACAATAAATTTGACTCCATTGCTAGTGCTGAGCCCACCCCATGTAGAGCTAAGACCATTACATCAGGCATTGAGCAAGCATGATTTTCGCTGTCAAGTTTTGGAAGCTACAATAAGAGAGATAGTATGAGTTACCCTTTACAAACAATGATGTGCTCCACACGTCACCCTCCAAACTCCAACCTCAAGATGACCCTTCTCAACACCTTTCACACCTTGGAAAGACAGCGGAGAACCCTTACAATCCAAATATCAATTATTTCTACAGTATGGAGATTAAGAGAGGGAAATAAATGCCCCTTGTAGACTACCCTAGCAACATTGTCAAAGCTCTCACCTCATTTAAATAGTCCCCTTCAAACTAAGCACCAAACATTCCTTAGATGCCCTTGATATAACAAACTTATACCAGCATAATCTCTCTAGTGTTCAAGAGTGATTTTAGATCACCAACCCGATATCACTTTAGGGCTCAAGGTTATACATAGGTTTGACCGATTGGTTAATGAAGTAATGCTAACTCCTTTTAGTTTGGCATTGTCCTTAGATTGTTGTAATAATTTTAGAAATTAGGATTTATGTTTTAAAAGTTGAATTAAAAGTTACAGTTCTTTTGTTGTTTTTGAATTTTGAAATGTGCCTTTTATTTCTCCCATGCTATTAATTCCTCTGTTGCTAGAGGTCTTTCTGAAAACTATTACTTATATGGCGTCATTCCAGTATATCGGATATGTAGATATTCAGTTCTTGTCTAGCTTGAATCTTTGATTTCACAATTCTTTTATCTTCTATATTTGAGAGTCACTATGGATTGTAAACCATATCGGACCTTTTTGTTTAGATTTTCTTTTAAGTTCAAGCACATAAATTGATGGATTTCCCAAGAACAAGATGCCAGAATATATACTTGTTTTCTAATTAAACTTGAATGTTCTTAAGTCCCATTTGTGACCATATCCTGTTTTTTCATACTGAAAGCCACTGCAATATACTTTGCCATGTTTTATGTTTTCTGTATATTTTATGTGAAACACTGATTGAAATGGTCTCTTATTTACGGAAAAATTTATTTTTCTTCATCCTGAGAAGTCTAATTCTTTTCTCACCTGATAACTCTGCGAGATATTCTTGCTCTCAGTTGAATGAGATTAGAAAGACCAACTAACAATCTTGGTGGATCAGGAAAGACGTCTGTCGATTATAAGGAAGACTTTGATGCTCGACGCGGAAGATGATGATGCTGATAATGTTGAAGAGTCTGATGGCGATGACTTCGAGCAAGAAACAGGTTAACACGCACCAATTCCTCAATAAGGAACCCAAGGTCATGATAATTCTCAACTTTGAATGTTCTTAAGATTCGGTATCATGATTCTATAGTGAAAGCAGTTTGCTAAAGAAAGTTATATCAATCCAAGAGTTGCTTTTCGTTATGGTTGTGAACTCAGTTGCAGATATTTCGATGTGGAATGTTGTTATTATAGTTATCAAAGTAGACATGTGAAAAATGAGCCTTTGTGGTCAGACCAATGGTTTCTATGCATCTGATATTGACTTGTGGGATGAGTTGTGATCTCTTAGCACCAATAGAATTTCTTGTCTGAAGAGTTGTATTGATTGTTTTAATAGTTCACAGAATTTTTTTAATTATTATTTTTTTTTTTACGAAATTGATTTCTGAAATATAACTAAATGTTGATTATTGTTCTTGAATAGAAAAAAAAACTGTTATTTACGGAATGATACAATTTTTTACGGGTATTTTTAATTACTTTGGTTTTTACTGAAATTCCAATTAAATTAAAAATTAAATTAATCTACCAATGGTCAAATTATAATGTTGCCAATTGAATTTATTTTATTTTTTTTTAATTTGTGACAGCAATCAATCCCCTAGGTAGGGTGTTTATGTTTTTATTATCGAAATGAGTTTGAAAATCAATTCATGTAAGATAAAGGACATAAGAATGTTAAGATATTAATTATATATTTGTGTTTGGTTTATTTATATTGTAACACATAAAGATTTTATTAGGTCCTTGAATATCTATTTTGGTCCTTTTGTCATCTACAATAACAACACTATGACATGAAAGTATCATAGCAAATTTTTTTATATAATTATATGTCAAAAAAAGAAAAAATAAAGTATATCCCATTCTAAAAAGCAACAATGTCTAACAAATCTCTGGTTGGGTGGATATACAACACAAGCACATAGAGATCTGAAACATGGCACATGCACACACACCCTCAATTAAGAACAAAGCATGTTTTCAGGGAATAGACCAAGTGTCTTCATTTGGGGAAATGAGGATTTCTTTATCCCTATTCAGTCATCTCCTCATCAACTGCCACAAATTAAGGCCTATATATATATATATATACATGTATGTATATATATATATATAATATAGAGGGAGACATGCTTTTGTTGGTGATAGGCACAGGTGTCTCTGCTATCTTTGTTATCTTTAGTTGGTTGGTGTGCACAGCAAATAACAAACTTCCTTTCCAAAACCAAGTAAAAATGTGTGTATGTGTTTGTGTAAATATATATCGGTTTAGCAAATCAGTAAGGTTGTGTTTAATTGGCAATATAGAAAATGACTGGAAAAGTAAATTTTTTTATTGAATATTTTTTCATAAAAAAATTTAACATGAAAAATGAAAAAATAGTCCTTTGATTGGCATTTTTTTTAGTTAGAAAATCAAAAAATTTCTATGAAAAATTCAGATTTTATTATTTGATTGTTTTTATTTTCCATGGAAAATGGAAAAAAAAACCCTCATTGTTTGATTGTATCAATTTTTCCTGTAAAAAGTCACATTTTCCATAGAATTTTTTTAAAAACTATTAAAATTATAAACAGCGCTACGTGGAATTGAATCTTACCATCAAAACACCTCGGAATCTAGGATAAATTTATTTAAAATATTATCAAATTAAATAATTTATCTTTTTAAAAAAAAATTTAAAAGAAAAAGGAAAATTTTCTTTTAAATTTTTAAAAGAAAAGTTATTCTAAATATTTCAATCGCACGTTATTTTTTCACATAACCTTTTACGTTTTTTCTGGAAAACTTTTCCTATGGTGAAGGCAGAAAAAATTTTCCATTGATTTGAGGGAAAAATAAGATCACGTGATAGAGTTTGTGAAAAAAATTTCCATTAAAAATTTTGGCTAGCTGGAAAATGACCGTGGAAAATTTTTTCAGGAAAAAAAAGGGCAATCAAACACAGCCTAAATTATTTTTAAAAATAATCTGTACTTTAAATTTTCTACAATTCATATTTGGTCAAATGTTTTGTTATAAATATAATTACTAACAAGTAAGAGGTTGAGAGATCGACTCTCTTATATTATTGGTTACGGTGAGTTTGTCCATTTTATATAAAAAAAATTATATAAATATTTGGATATATGTAAATTTTGTTATAAATAAATGTGTTTTTAGAATTAAATTTATAAATTGAATTATTATAACTCAGAACTTTAAAAAAATTATGAAAAATAATTATTATAACTCTTTGTTGTGTTGGCCAAAATTTTGAAAAAAAATGATAATAAATTTAATATCAAATATTGTATATTAAGATATTAAAGTTATCAGATAAATTTCCTCATAAGTATATCACATTGCTTAGATCTCTTTTGTTAAACTTCAATTTAAAAAAAATGAAATTTTGGATGATAATTCTTCATTTAATATAATTCTTTATCTTTAAAAATTATTTTTTAAGAAAAAAGACCTTTTGATTTATGAAAATGATTGCTAAGAAGGAAAACTTTATCTTAGCATATTTCAATCATGTCAGCAGTGAAAAAGTTTAGTACCATTAAAGTCAATGAAGAATTATAATTTTCTGGAATTAGTCTAAATTTATTATTGTTTGGCAAGTTATGTACTTCTGAATTATGAAAAAAGTAATAATAATTGAAAATTTTTCTAAATTTGCTGAGGCATTTAATTGGGTCCATAGAAAAAAATTGAATCATAACACTAATCTAGTATTTTATATCACCTTCACAATATAAAAGTAGTAATTTTTTTTCTTTTCTGAGTGAGAGATCGATATATCAATTTCAGTTTACATACAATAGTTGAAATGTTATTTGTCTAGTTTATTAAAAGAAAAAAATATTGGTATTTTAAAGGCTAGAATAATTTTTTTTTTCAACATGTAATTTCCTTCAAAATTTTCAAATTATATATTTAACTAATTATGTCTCTTAATTACATTATTACTTCCAAAAAATTTGGTTTATTAATTTACGCTATAAAATCATATTAAGATAATCGAAATCCTATAAAGTCTTTATGCTTATATTGAGATCTTTTAGCAAATGTATAATATCCTTTTGAGGTTAATTTATAGTGTAACATAATTTTCAACCCTCCATATATAAATATCCACCTCCAATGTACCCTTACACATATATAGTCTGTAAATTCCTTTTTTCTTAAGCCACCTATAAATATTTTCCCCCCTTTTAAGTTAGTGTATAATTATTATAAATTAATCTTTATACTATAATAATAATAATAATAATAATGCCTTTCATGCCAATATCACGACTTGTACTACAAAACAAATAAATTGAACTCATTTAAGATGTATGTGCCTTCGTTTTGCTTGCCCTAAATTTAAATATATCTCCTCAATAAGTATATGAATATTAAAAAATAAAATACTGATTGACCGTTGGTAAAAATAGTCACTTCATCTAATTTTTATTTCATAATCAATTTTTATTCTTTCTTTGATGCAATGTTCATTAGGTGTCATCCAATTTAAAATTATATTAATTGACTTCACTTTCCCCTTTATTTAAAGAAAAATATTCACAAATAAAAATAAATAAATAATCCAACTATTACCCGTTTGTTTCATTTTTCAAACCACCTTTTATCAAAAACTTTTGATATGGTTTAATCACAAATTGGTTACTAATCTATTTCAACCACTCACATAAAACTAACAAAACACAGTTACACCATTTTTAAACTGGTAATGGGTGAATCAGACTGATTTAAAATTAATTTAATTTTTTTTATCATTAATCCGTATTGTTTGTTGAATATGAATCATCATTTTTATTATTGTTTATTGATTTTTTTTAAATTTTTGATCTGTTGAAAATTGGTTAATGTCGATACATCTACTTTTTATCGAACATGGCTCGGTTGCTGCCAGCATTAAATCATTAGTACCGTTTGACAGTCTCACACCGACGCCAGTGCCCGAAAAACTCAATCGCAGTTCTCCACGCCACCTAACGATCGTTAATGCTAATCCACCGAGCTGACTTGTCGCTGAAACGACAATGATTTTTAGTGAAGCACTTCAAACAAAACCAAAAATTCGTGAGCAGAACCGATATTTCGATAAAGCTTTTGAGTGATTTATCAAAAATTAACCGTTGAAAAATTTGTTAATTAATTTTTTTATAGAAGTTTTTTTAATTACACTTTTTAATAATAAACTTTTATTTTATTGAGTTATATTGTTTGTGCTTATATATATTATATATTATATTATTTATAATTTATTTATTTATTTTCTTTTTTTAAAATTTTTACGTTTTTTCATATTTTTAAAAATTTATTTGTTTTAAAAATACTAATTTCGATTGAATCGTCCGTTCTAATCGGGAATCTGCCACTCAACAGGTTTCCAATCTGGTCCAATTTTTTAAACATTGTTAAAAACATTCATTAAAAACATTTAGTACTTAAAATGTTCATTAAAATGTTCATTAAAATATTAATACTTTAAAAGAAAATATTCATTATATTCTAAAACCATTTAACATAATTATGCATGCATTGATAATCCCCTGACTTGTCATAACCAATTTAGCCTTGTTCTCATCAAAATTTAACATTTTTTCAAAATAATATTTTGATTTTTTTATAAAAAAAAGGAATTGTATCATTGCAAGAATAAAAAATACTATAAAAATTTCTAACTTTTCAACAAATATATATATATATATTCAGCTTTTAGATATTAATTTAAAATATTTAACTTTTTCAAAATTAATTGTGAAATTTCAAACTTATCTTAAAAAAATATTTCAACTTTTAAATATTAAATTAAAATATTTAACTTTTTCCAAATTAATTGTGCACAAGGTTCAACCAGTCTAGCCGCAGAGTCTTCAAAACTTCAACAGTCTCAAATGATAGCGCACCATTTGTTCTAAATCAGCACCAAATCTCCACAAATGTGCTAAAACATTAATAAAAATCTTAGATAACCCCACAAACCACTAACAAATCACCCTCCCATTATGTCTTTCTAGCTAATCTAAACCAAATTACTCCATATTTTTTTACAAAATTAAAAACCCAATTAATTTAATTAAACAATAATATTTTTTTGTATTTAACGGTTTAACCAATGTAATAATTTTTATCTATTGGTTGACATATCACCATCAACATCCTTACATTCCCCCTGGCCGCTTAGAAACCCAAAGGCATGTTATGTTGCACCTATACCACTAAATAAGTTAATTTTTAAATAAAAAGATAATTTTGAAAATTGGACTCAGAGAACCAATTAAAAAAACTAAGGTTCTTCCAAAAAAAGAAAGTCCAAGGTGGTTCACCAGCGGCGTCTTCAATTTAATGAAGAGTTCTCAGAGCTGTTCACACGCGCACGTCTCCATTAAATTAACCTGCGAAACACAATCAAGAAAACGAATCAAATCTTGGTATTAATTAACAAACCAAAAATCAAAACGAAAACGAACAGAAATTAATTACCCAAAATAAAAAATAAAAAATAAAAAATAAAACGAAATTAATGAAAGAGAACGGAAACGATGATGGAAATGGTACAAAAGGTATAACGGCGTGACGGAACCCTAACGGAACTACTGAATCAATGGAAGCAAATCACACACAGAAACACAAACAAAACACAAACACAAAATTGAGGGGAAAAAAGAAACGAATCGGATCGAAATCGATGTTTTTATAGGTTTATATATATTATATGGTAAGATCAAACGATTTACACCTCTTTGCTTCCAAACAAACACATATAGAGTTCATCCTTCGTTCCCTGCATTACCTTTGGATTTCCGTAGTATAATTGGTTTTTTCGTTTACTCCATAGATCTGAATCTCTATTGCCAGTAGTTGCCGTGATGAACAAGGAACTGGTGACCCTAGGGGTTCCATGGTGGCCGGAAAACCTCAATCGCCCGCCGATCTGCCCAAACGGCCCGGGATCCGCGGCGGTGCGCAGCGATCGGGCGGTGAGCGGATCGGGGACTTCCCTTTCAACGGTGGCCGAGGTAGAGGCTTGAGGGTTTGGACTGTGGCGTTGGGGTGGAGAAACGCCCGGATCTTCAACGGAGGAGGCTTATCTCTTGCAGCGATATCGTATTCCCTCGATGAGATTAGCGAGATCTTCATCAGATGTGACGGAAACCAGCGCGTCGAGGTCATCGGTCGGCAGCTGACACCTCAGCCCCACCCTTCCCCAACCGCAGAGCTCTCCCAGCTTCACCTGCAGCTCTGTACCCAACCCTAACTTCTCAACTACGGATCCCATTTCTCTCCGCATCTCTCAACGTTTTCCACTCAAAATCGAGAAAGAAAAAGAAGATCAGAAGTCTAACCTGAGAACGGAATCGATCGATCAACCGCGAGGACTCTGGTTTCACCGCCGACGTACCGGAGCTTTCCATCAGGGTAACGGGGGAGGATCCGGCCGCCGTAGCTGCAAACGAACTTGACGTTGCTGTTGGTGCGGACGCTGACATCGTCAATGGATCCAAAAGAGGTGCACGATGAAGACGACGACGAGGAGGCTGCCACCATGCTTGGATTTCAAGGATGAGAAGAAGCGAGAGGTGAAGAGCTTGAGAAGAAGAAGAAGAAGAAGAAGAAGGAACTCGAGGGCTTGTGTTGCTACTCGAGCGGCTTCTTCAAGCCTCCGTTAGGGAAAGCTTGCTCTCGTTTTATAGCCACTTTGAGGGGTAGTTTCGTTAATTTATTGAGAAACGGGGGTGATTGTGAAAAAGGTCAGTTAAATTACTTAATTATAAAGTTTTATTTCTTTTTTTAAGTCGGTTCGAAATTTTTTTAGTGTGCATATATACCCTGATAAAATTTAAATTTATATGACGAGAATTATAGATATCAAAAAACCTGTATTTTCATAATTCACTAGAGATAAATAAATCTTTTTTTAGTGGTTAGGATTTTTTTAGTGTGCGTATGTACCCTAATAAAAATTTTAAAAATTATATGAAAAATTATAGGTAACAACTTATATTTTTATTAGATAAATAAATCATTGATTTAAATTAAAATTGCACATAAAATCATTTCTTTTTAAGTCGGTTAGAATTTTTAGTGTTTTTGCTTGTATGCCCTAATAAAATTTAAAGTTATAAATAACAACTTATTTTTATTATATAAATTAAAATTATATAGAAAATTATTTCTTAAAGTTATAGAATTTAAAGTTAGTGTTTTTTTTTTTTGCATTTTTACATGTATACCCTAATAGAATTTAAAATTATATGACAAGAATTATAGGTAACAACTTGAATGATTTATTAGATAAATAAATCATTGATATTAATTAAAATTATATGAAAATTTTTATTTATATATTTGTGTACCTAATGGTCATAATTTTAATTCCATGGGGGTGCAAGGTTAAGGGCGAAATAACAAAATAATGGCACTTTAATTGTTTCAATTTTTTTAATTAATTTAGTTTAAAATAAAAATAACATTTATTTCACCCCTAAATTATATGAGATTTTATTATTTATAGTTTTCATTAAAATGATAGAAAACGTACTATTTGCCAATTATTCGCGTATTATGTGGTGCATAACTTTTTAAAATTTTTGATTTAAAATAAAAATATTTAAATATTAAATTATATGAATCTTAAATTATATGAATTTATTTGTTTTGTCCCTTCATCATACGTTTTTTCAAAAGAAAAAAACACAAACCAATTGTACATTATTTGTGACACATTATTCTTTAAAATTTGATTTATAATAAAATAATATCTATTTAATCTTTACATTATATGAATTTATTCCACCGATTGCTCCAATTAATTATTTTTATTATAATTATTCATTCAAATTATATTGATTATTTAAAAAAAAACAAGTGATACGGATCCTATTATGAAAAATATGTTAGAAATTTTTTTATTATTCATAATTTAAAATGTGCCGAATGTACTATATAGTGATGTTAAAAAGGGTGTCGACTGTGAAAGTGAGCGTGAGTGGATGCAAGTAGGATAATCAATTTTTTGTGGTGCAAATACAGCTAACACCAAATTTGTCTATTTTTTTTATAAAAACACACACACACTTTACACATTATAACCATGTATTTTGTGGTACATACTCCAAAAAAAAATTAGGCACATGAGCAAATCTAATGCTTGCAATATCTTCAATGTTTTATGTTTGGTTATTTCTGTTGTACTGACTAATGAAAATAAATTTCAAAGACGAGATGCTTCCCTTGCCAACTTTGCTTTGGATGTCACAAGTCATAAAGTTGGTTTTTCAATATATATATATATATATATATATATTCATAATTTATGACAATACATTGTGGGCTTTATTTTTATTTTTATTTTATTTTTTTCATACAAATCATTCACCATAACAAACAAGGTAAAAAAGATTTAATACCTCAATCTCTTACTAATAAAAGAAAATTTACCATTTTTCTAACATAAATTCAGTGCATTGCATTTTTAATTGCTTTAAAGTGCATTTATTTATAAAAAAAAAACTCTAAAATCATATTGTCAAGCGCCAAATTAATGGAAAATAATAAAACATTTTTAGTTTTTTAGCCCAGAAATTTTTAATTATCAACCTATTTGTTTTTTTTTAATATTTATTTTAAAATTTAGTATTATTTTTATAACACCATCATTCATATACATTTTTTTAATTATTATTTTTTACTTTTAAATACTATAATTTTAAGAAAAAATATTTTTTTAAAAAACTTCATGAGTCAATTTTATATAAAATTTCTTTTTCCACAAATAACTATAATTGAGATTCATATGCATATAATTAATTTTTTTAAAATAATTATATATACTTTTTAAAAATCCACTAGGTTTTTGAAATAAATGAAATGAACTTAAAAATTATGCAAAAACCCAAAAAGATGCTCTTTGGTGCTCAATTTTTCACAAAGTGCCGCCTGAATATTTGACAACATGGTACCAAAGCTGAATATTTGAAAACATAACATCAAAGTTATTTTCATAAATTAAAAAAAAATTATTTGAGTCTTTCACTCATAAAGAACGGTAAGATATTGTTTGAGTATTTCTCTCATAAAGAACGGTAAGATAATGCGAGCTGCATAAACAGGTTTTTTAATTGATAAATTTTACATATATAAATATGTAAATTTAAAAATATTTGTTTAAGTGATTCAAAGTTTTTTTTAAAATTAACTCTACTGTTAAATATTAATAAAAAATAAAAATAAAAGGCTTCTATCAACTTCTTAAATAGATTGTTTGTTTTGAAAGAGCATTAGTTATCAAAATTCAAAACCTATACAAAATAAGAACATGTATATTAAGGTATTAGCTTCATATTTATACATGTTTCTGATTTTTTTAAATAGTGATTGCTGGTCCTCTATATGTACCCAAAAAAAAAAAGTTTTGAGTAGGAGTATAAACATACCATCAATGAATAAAAGTTGGAGCTTCTTTATTCCAACTAAGTAGTTATAAGAAGAAAAGTGGAAGAAGAAGCAAAAGGAAAAAAAAGAAGTTAAAGGAATTAAGAAAAATGGTTGTGTGATGGGTCCCATGTTTTGGAATTTATGTGTTGTTTTGTTTCGTCTAAGTTAAGGGAGGGATTTCTTTTTTAATTTTTTAATTATGTTTTTCAATTTGCCTTTTCCACACATCAAACGGCATATTCACACAATTATAAAGCCATGAACTCGTTCAAACTTCTTTGAATAATAAATTATTCTTAATTTGAACACTCATTTCATATTAAATTAGTACATATATGATTAATTATGTCGCCAATAAATAGGGAACTTGATTGTCGTCTCTCTCACTTCTTTTAGTTTTATTTATATTTATTTATATTTAATTTTATAAAGATAACAAACGCATGTTAACATCTGTATAGATAATGAGTTAATTAATACTTCAAACACACTTATCAAAAGACCTATGTATGAGTTAATCCCTCAAATGCTTCAAACGCGGCTTCACCACTCCTTAAGCAGCACAAGGGACATATAATAGTGCCACTAATCAAGTGGTTTAGATATTTATATTTATTTTTAACTTAGATTAAATATATCTAAATCTTTTTTATCTCTATTTTTATGTTGATTTTTTTAATAATAAAAGTGTAAAATTGTCTTTTTTTTATATTAAATATATATATATATATTTTTTGAGAAAGACGACAAACACCAAAACCCAGGGACGTGCACGTGTGGGGAGCAAAAGTCAACGCCGACCCACGTGCCCTCACCTTGCATAGGATATGAGGTTCGATCCCGGGTCCTCTCCGAAACAAACACCTTAAGCAAAGGACCCCATACCAATTGACCCAAAGGCCGTTGGCTTTATTAAATATATATGTTTTTATAAAATTTTTATGGTTATTAATTAAAACCATTTATTTGTCACTCTATTTTTAATTATAATTAAAAGATGGGTGACGAGACATTAAAAAGGGAGTGACAAGTGAGCTTGAAAAATGAACAATTCAAACTTTGTATAATTTGCCATACAGTTTTTGACCGTTTACATTAATCTATTAATATTAGACCATTGAATAAATAATAGAGGAATACATCAAAAACACATGATGCCTTTAATTTTTGTTTAAAAAGTATACTAACTTAGAATAAAGTAAGGTTGTTCTAATACCGTGTGTGTATATATATATATGAAAAAATTGCTTAAATACCCTTATAAAATTATATATATATCTTCATAAAAAAATCATATTTATTTATGTATCCTTACCAAAAAGAAAAACTATTATTTACCAACATACTCCATGTTTTGATTGAAAATGAAAGGCACAAAAATATCCGAAAAAAACTTTGCTTTTAGGGACCAATAGCTTTTTGAAGGTTAAATTAAATTTTACCCAAATCCAACACATTTAATAAATAAATTTCAAGTTGATAAGAATATTATAATTTTATTAATATATTTTTTTATATCATAAATATGATTAGTTTTAGTGGAAATTGCCAAAAAAACCCTACAACTTTGCCAAATTGCCAAACAAACCCCCATAGTTTCGGAATACCCAAAAACCCCTTCCTTTTCAACTCCATGATTTTGAAACCCCAAAAGTACGTAACGGCATTAAACGGAGTGTATTTAAAAATTTTTATGGATCGAAAAATGCCCTTGCACGGAAGTCGTGGGCTCGCACTCCATTTCGCGTGTGAGAGAAAGTGGGTGGGTTTTTCTTAGGCATTACACCGCTTGTCTTCTCTCAACTCGCGACTCCAGCTCAACTCGCTGTCTCCGACTCTTCTCTTCCCACCCAGACTCTTCCCTTTCCACCTGCTGCCTCAAGAAGAAGTCCCGTGCAAGTATTCTGCATTTTGTCACTTTGCGCCTAAAGGTATTCATTATGGTTTTTTGTTAACTATTCTGTTACGAAGAGACATTTTTCAGTTTTGGTTTGTGATTTTGTTTTTGTTGGAAGACATCAAGCTTTCGTGGGGATTAATCGGTCGGGGTTTTGTTAGTCTGCTGAGGAGATGTCTCGGCTAGGGTTTTTGTTTTGTTTTACATTTTCGCTCTATGTATACGATCGAAAATGGTTTTCCGATTGTTGTGCTTTGTGTAATGTTTATAATCTACGCTTTACTCTTTCAGCTGATATGGTTGCAATTGTAAAGAAAATGAGGTCTCCGCTTTAAAACAATGAGCTTTTACCGCTTTAAGTTAGTTCGTCTCCGCTTTAATTATTTGTATCTCGCTTTAATAGTATACGCCACTACTTAAAAAATGATATCAGTGTTTAAGAACCGAGTGTTTACCGCTTAACAAATTACATTTCCGCTTAACAATGTCGTCGTTATTGTCGCAGCTTGTGATTATGGCGGTCAATCTAGTTAACGGGCGATGCTACTCGACAACAGTAGTGGAGACCGTGGGTCGAATTGAAAGTTCACATGATCCCTCGACATCGGGAGATCATCCGAAGGACACCGCTCACGGCGATTTCATCGAGTTGAAGTCGTATACCAAGAGCGGGCCCTTCTCGACTCTCTATCGCAGAGATACGATAACCGCACTCAATAAATTCGGGATCGGGGAAAGCATGTCGACTTTCGAGCCCTCAAGATGTGGCAATCGTTCTTGGCTCGCGCTGCGATGGGGGAGGCGATCGTGTTTCGTAAGAAGAAAAACACGGTCGACTTTCAAGAGAGGTATTTATCGAAGACGCACGAGAGACACGGAGACTCCATCGGGAGCACTCTTCAAAGAACTCGTTGGACGGAGGGAGAAGAGGAGAATTTTTGCCAAACCATCGATGGTGTACCTCCCCGGGTACAATCCTCTTCCCAAATACCTCCCGCTTTCGGTTCCTAATCGAATCGCTGATTATGTCGATGATCTACCCGAATGGGGCGCCACGCATGGGCGCAAGCGACGCATAGGTGGCTTATGGAGGACATACCACAAGCCGCTACCCGAGTCGCAATCTAGATCGCGCGGGGAAGAAGACCAACACCGGGTATGTTAAGGGTCGCAGTGAGCGCTTTAACATCCGGGTTTTACGTAGTGACGGAACCCGGAAAGAAAGTCCGTTTCGAAGATCCCAAGGATCGTCGTGCTACGGTGAAAAATACTTTCACCGAAGCAAGCGACGATAGAGACGAGTTTGTCATCTCTCGAAGGAAAAGAGGTAATAATTCAAAAAAATATTTTTGTTTAGCTGTAGAGCGTTAACGTTTAACCATATCATTTACCGTTTAACTTTATTCATCTATCGTTTAACATTATAACTTACTGGTTTAACTTTTGTTCAACTACCGTTTAAACTTTTAGTTTAATGTTTAATTTGTTTGTTTCTTGTTTAACACAATAGGTTATAACGTTTAAATATACTGAGTTACATGTGTAAATATAGTTTTAATTGTTTAAACTAAATAATTTCGCTAAGATTGTTTGCTTTACACATGCTAGTTTCTGAAATGGTTCCGTGAATCTTTGATGAAGAAGTATTTGTTCGGAGCCAACCGTCGATCTGGGATGCTATTGCTCCGAATCGCTTGCTCGAAAAGGCAAGATGAGAGGCGACCTCTTTCCTTGCGTACTTTGGACGCCCGTTCTCCTGCTTCGGGGCCAAAACGCATTCGTCGAGGCCGAGAAGCCCTCCCCACCCCGCCCGACCGTGGCTTCCCCGACCGTGTCGCCCTCGAACGTGGCGCTCCCTGCCGGCACTAGGCGAGGATGTCACCTGCAACTCTCATGCGAGCTTGCGAGTTTTGATGATCGGAGTTCCCTCGGCATTGTCGCTCGGGTGAGGCATTGGAAGGCGGTCAGCGATCCGATCGATCGCGCCTTCCCTTCAAACAAATGAAGCACCCGGGGACGGATACGCCGTCGGAGTTCGACGACGAGGACATCATCGGGGTGGCCCTTCAAAGACGGCCTCATTCGAAGAAGCTTGCAAAAAGAGGAAAACAATAATGCCTCCGTCTCCACCCGTCTTGCGGTGACGATGAAATAATAGCGACACCATCGGCAGCAGCACCATCGGCGGTCGATGTTGTTAACGTTGATGACATGCCCATCACGGTGGAGGAGATTGAAGATGGCGCCGAGTTTGCGCGATGTGGAAAAAGATCGTCGACTCGTTGTTGACGACATCATGCATCACGGTGGGAACCGGCGCCGACAGTCATGGCGATCAAAGATGGACACAATCCATGAAGAAGAACAACCGGATCAACGTTGTGTCTCCCATTGATGCTTTCGCCGCCGTGGAACTCACGGTTGAGAAGGTCGTTGAGTCTATCCTCAACGAAGTGGGAATTCACGGTGGAACTAACGGTCGACCGCTGCCGCATCGAGGCGAGACACAATCCCACAAGAACAAGAAGCATGTAAGGAAGTGTCTCCCGGTTGATCTTTGCCGGCCGTGCTCCCCGATTAAAGGAAGCCAATAAAAAGTAGAAGAACTTGGAAAGTCTTCATTCAAGAAAAAAATACGTTGCCAATCGCGCCTCGATAAGTACGGCAGGGGAGTTGATAAGGATCTTCCTCAACGCGCCTATGGACAAGTAAGTTTGAAGTTTTTATGATATTGTTTAAACTGCTTTTAGTTACCATTTAAGTAGGAGCGTTAACGTTTAAAATTTACAGATAACATTTAACTTATAAGTGATACCCTTTAAATATTACCGTTACCGTTTAAACATTCAATATAGAATTTAAAGTTTATACTTTAACGTTTAATTTTATACTTACAACATTGTTTACATGTCTTTGTTCCGTTCAACCACAGCACTGTCGTGTGGAAGAATGACTCTATCAACACCACACGGGCCAATCTATTCGACACGCTCGAGGGGAAAAGAGATGGTCAGCGGGAGCGATGTGATGGGACGCATTCGTATGTATCTTGCAAAAGACGATGAGCGTAGTGCCATATCGTTATAAGAGGCGCCTCCATCACACGGACCATTGGCCTTGTTCATGTCAGCGAGGCGACGACGCACATGAATCCACGATGGCTATGATTGGAGATGCCGCGCGCAACTTGCATGAAGTGGACATCGTCATCCTCCCGATAATTATGAGTGGCCACTTCCATGTCGTCGTCCTTGACAATGAAAAACAAGAATACAGGCATTATTCTTCATGCCAAAGCGAAGAATACGATAAAAACGCGCTAGAAATGGTAAGTGCTTTAATAATTTGTGTTTGTGTAATAGTGTTCGGTAAATAATCGGCATTCTAATATGAACTTGTATATCTCGACAGCGGAACCTATTCGACCTCTGTATCGACATGGAGTTGGGCGAGTCGGCGACCGCAAAGTACCCGCTTGTTCACGACACTGAAGCCCCACGACAGAAAAAAGGAAGTGTCGACTGCAGCGTCTATGTCATGCGGTTTATCGAGCAGTTACTCGCCGGTGAGAAGCTACGGGTACCGCAGACTGACGTCCCTTATCTGCGATTAAGGTATGTTTCCCGCATACTTAGGGAGGGAGGCGGCCGTCATCACGGCCCGAGGGAGTCTTCATAGCGGGTTCTTAGTCATTCTTTCTATATTTGTATACACGATTCTTTCTTTAATAATCCGGATTCATTGTTTAAGATACACTTTCGGTGTTTAAGTATATAGTTCATTGTGTAAATATCAATGTAATTGTTTAAACTCCGCTTTTCTTGTGTAAAACGAACCGGAGAGGGAGTGTACGCATAGCGGGGTCATAGTCGTTGTATAGGTGTAATAGTTTCAAATGTAAACCGGTTTAAATTCAATTCATTTTTTTCCCGAAGAACATGACAAATTTTGTCGATGTAAATGTACATGTATCTAAATTCAATTAAATTCATTACTGTTTCGTTTTTGAGGTTCTGTTCTTGTTGGATGATATTGTAGTCCGCGAGAGTACATTATCGGGTAGGGTTCCGTTTCATTTTCATTTTCATTATCGGCTAATATCAACATTCATTTTAAGCTGTATAATGATAACTTTTGCCCTTTAACTTTCGTTTTCTCTGTTTAAGTTTAGGTTTTTCTGTTTAAATTTAATATTTTCTGTTTAAATTTAATATTTTCTGTTTAAAATATCCTTATTATTTAATAATATCAATGTAATTACAACAAAAATATACTTTAATATTTTCTGTTTAAAATATCCTTATTACTTAATGTAATGTTCCGATTTTTATGTGCGACGGGAGTGGAAACGCTTGGGGAACCGAGCGTGTATTAATTACGCTTGGGGAACCCCTAGCACCATCCCGTTAGTACATTTTAAGCGGATACAAATTTATTTTAAACGATAAAAAAATAATAGTTAAAGCAGAGAATAAAAATATTTAAAAGCGTAAGAGATATATTTAAATATAAAGTTCAATATTTAAACAATAATAAAGAAGTATATACACAATGCCTAGTCGAGCATGATTCATTCCACGATCCGCGATTGTGACCGAAGCGTGGCAATGGCTACAATGCAACTTGCGGACCTCGGGACGCTACGACTCGATCCTCTTTCGTCTAGGGACACCCTGGGTTGCCTTCTCGTCACGAGTGGTCGCATACGCGAGTTCGCGATTTTTCATCCATCGGCTGTCGTTTGTCCGGTATGGGGAATATAGCTTCCTTATACGCCATTTTTGAAGTCGAGCTTCCTTCCACGATCACCCGGTGTTTCTCGTTCTTCGATAATTTGAAGTCAAAATTCCTTTTGATTGCAGAAAATTCCTAAGTGCGTCTACGAAATGTTCAACGCCTTCAAAAACATTGTCCAATATCCAGCGACAACACTTCGACTTGATCGGATGAGGAAGGAAGGCATGCCACACCCTCATGCTCGCCATGATGTGGAGCGAGCGTTTGCCAGATTCGAATTCCTCGCCAACACTTTAGTTTAAAGCGAACACGATCAATATTTAAAGCAGAGACACAAAATATTTAAACGATACACATAAATCTTAAAGCGTTAAAACAAAAAGTTAAATAATAAGTTAATAAGTTAATTGGAGACAATAGTGTTTAAATGGAAACTTGATAAATGTAAAGCGATGGCGTGGGATAATAAACAATAATTAACTTCTACAACTATATAAACATAAAGCGAGAAGAAACTTACAACGAGAAGAACTCGTTTTCGGTGAGGATACGATGCCACATCATCCGTCTCCCAACAACAAGATCAACAACGTAACATTTGAAGATGGAGTGCACGTGACACATCTGCTGGAAGTCAACCTCGCTTTTTATATGAGACATACCTGGTTTTATGTCCATCGGGTGTGATAAACTTCACCTCGACACGGGAAATATCGAGACCCCATCGCTCACATATTTCAGCTAACATCGATTCCCAAGAAGTCGGTACCGTGAACATTAGCACTCGTCCTCCCCGTAGTATCTAGCAATAGCACAAAAAACTCTCCATAATTTAATCGGAAGAGCTAAAAATTGAATACACCAAATGAGAAGAAGAAAAAAAGAAGAAGAAGAAGAAGAACAAGAACAAGAACAAGAAGAACAAGATATGAGCCTTCTAAACTTTGTTTGAGAAAAAGCAAGGAGGAGGCAAAAAAAAAATTTGAAAAACTATGCATAAAGAAAAGTTATGATTGGGCTGCCATTTTTTTCCCACCTTTTGCAAGGGCAAAAAGAATTTCATATCGTAGACCCACTTCAACTTACCGAGGGGTTAAAAGGAATGTAAAAATATAACCCGAGTTTCGTCCGGGGTGTGCAAAAGTTGGAGGGAGTTTTTGGGAAGTTTTGAAAATTACGAGGGGTGAACAGTAATTTTCCCTTAGTTTTAATTTATTTAACTTGCTAATCTAAGGTTTTAAGATGACGCATAAGAGGATGCTTTATTCATGTATTTATGAAAATATCTCTAACTATTTATTTAAGGTTCAAATTTTTAAATAATTTCTTTATAAATTGGATAATACCAAAAACTTTGGTTATTTGCCCATCCCTTTAAATTAATTCAATGTGTTAATAGAACCCCAAGAAAAATATTAACTTTATTGAAAAACATCTCAATATAACTATGTTAAGCAAATATTCAAAATTTCACAAACTTTAAAATGTAATTTGCACGATGTCTTAAAAAAAATTAATTATTTAAATTAGTGTATTTACTTTCTTTTTATCTGCCACAAATCCATGTTCATTTTTATCTGTCATTTTCTAACATCAAGAAGCATTTATTATTTTTTTCCCAAAATTACCCTTAGCACTCTATTCAATTATCTTCTTAAAATTAAATATGAGAAAAATATGAAGATATAAATTAGGGATAATTTTGAAAAGATAACTAATTTTGTATAAAATTTTGTGAAATAACTAAGTTTCTTAGTATATGAGATTCGGTTATCCACGACAAATAAAAAAGAACCGAGGGAGTACTCCCTCCATTCCTTTTTAGTTGTCATATTTAACTAATTTACACCAATTAAGAAAAGTTTGTTAAAATTAGTTGATTACTTATATTTTATAAAAAAAATCCATTACTTTACAAAACTACCCCTATTTAAAAACCCTACTTGTAGAGAATATAATTTAATGTTTAGTTGATTTTGATTTATTGAAAATTGTACAATTACTTCAAATGAAATGGTAAATTTAGAAAAAATTATTTAATACTGCACAAAATTTTTAATGTGACAAGTAAAAAGAAACAGAGAAGAGCTCCAAAACATGATAACTAAAAAAGAACGGAAGGAGTAATATTTTGCAATCATTACTTTTAATAATTTTTATATGAGTCACTAAACAATGTTCGAGAGTTGAAGACATTTAACTCTCATGCTGAGATCGATTTGATTTTTTTTTTTTTTTTTTACATGTAAGTGCACGTTTTTTTATCTATATTATTAAAATAGTAATAATACTCAAATTTTATTAATATTAATATTGATTTTAATTAAAATTAATTAAAAATTTTCTCCGAAATAATTTTACACTAATATATCCCATGCAGTCACACCAGACCTTGAAATATACAACTCAGATAGAAATGTGTCATGGCAAAGTTGTTCTCTTGAATGAATGTACTCCTACGCTATTTATAAAAAGGATTTGTACAAATAATTAAAAGTTAAATTTACAATATTTTCCCCTCTTCAAATTGCTTTAACTTTTCTACTAATTTCCTATAGTTAGTGAGGATAAGTGTGTTAAATCACAAATGAGAACAACGCAGGCAATATACAACAATGTACGTGATTGTGTTATAGACTTGTCTACACTGTTTTATATTTGAAGTTCAATATATAACTAAAGTTAGTTTACGAAATTCTCTAGTTCTCCACATGACTAGAATTGATTATTTTTTTATTGTATTGTAGCTTAATTTAATTTTAAGAGGTGGGATCTAATTTGCTTCCTAATAGCCTGAACAACACCTTGAAGTACATTAGGTTTTTGTGCAAATTGAAAGAAAATCAAACTCTTAATTTATCATAGAGAAATTAAATATTTTTACGTTCCACTATTATGACGTTGGCTAAAAAAATTTCTATGGCAAATTCTCCACATTTATTCGAAGTTAGCATGTGCTCATGTTTAATTTCTTCTTGATGAAACACATTGTTTGCTAACAGCATGCAATATGTTGATAATTAGCTAAACAAACATAGAATGACAATAATCACACTAACTACATAATAATATTTTTATGATTAGCTAAACAAATATGAAATTAATAAGACTAATCAAGAACCATTCCGAAACTAGTAATAAATAAGTGGGCATGTGTTCAAGTAAGGGAATCTTTTATAGTCACCTCCCACCACCTTTAAAGATAAGATAGTGGTCATACATAATATGACATCTTATATGAAAATGTGGTCTCTCTTAGGTCACCCTTGGGCTAAATTCCAAAAATTTATCTCTTGTGTGGGGCCTACTCCACTTGGCTTATGTGGGTCCACGCAAGCTACTACTTGAGTATGGATTGGCATCTCACCACTAGCCTCATATGGCAATCTATCTTGTTACTCTTTGGTGGGAACCACACTAAACATGATTTTGTAGTGTATAGTATTGGTAGTCCCTTTAATTTGTAAGTTAATGTTATGTATTATTATGTGGTTTTTTTTCCATTAAAATTGTGGTTTTGTGTGTATGTGTATAACATATATATATATGATTAAACTTGATTTATTAAGTTTATTTCTCATTCAAATCATGTATGTTAATTATAAAATCAAAGTCGAAGATTGATACTCTTAGTGTTGGAAAATTTAGTAGAATCGTTATCTATTTAGACAAATTTTATTATATAAATAATATGTGAAAGTAAGGATATATATATATCCGATTATAGCAATTTGAATAAGTAAAATATTAGATGCATAATTTCACCTTTAAACTTTGAAGACAATGACAATACTTTCAATGCTGGTTTATATATAATTTTTGACCACATAATTAATAGATAATTTTAAAAATTGAGTTATTGACCATATTAATTAATTTAAATATAAATCTAAATCAATTATTCTGATGTTAATCGAAATAAAATTAAAATTAACATTTAGTTTATAAATACAAATTTTATAATATTGTATAATCTTGTTGGAGAACTAAAATTATATTTATTAGTTAATTGTATGTGTGGAATTATATTAGATTAATAGGGAAGACCTACTCCTATGCATAGAAATAAAATAGCTGGCACACAATTGCAAAACATATATAATTGGTTCAGCTATCCAAAGACTACGTCATAAGCGTTATTAAAAATAAAAAACAACACTCAGTATAAATAATAAATAAATTTAATGAGTTATGGAAATTTTATTCATCCATTAAGATCTCTACAGTAAAAATCACTATGAACAAAATAACTCTCAATGGTGCTATGTGCAGAAGAAAGGTCATGTAATAATATTTATGATAACAAATGTTAATTCGTGGAAAGGTTTGAAGAAGAACAAGGGACGGATGAGATTTTTATATTTATTATGTTTTTATACATCACAAATTTTAAACCAGTCTATATATGAGATACCAAAAATTTTATGAAAAATAGATTTTTTTCTAATTAATGTTTTTTAATGTATATAAGGATTTAAATTTAAAACCATTTATTTAAAGACAAATTACTACTATTTTAACAAATCTCATTGGTACAGAGATTGCAATTGCTAGTGAGATATTTGTAGTGATGATTTTAATTTTATAACATTTTTTTAATAATGAATTTATATTTACCGGATATTGCCCCTAATTGGTGAATGAGTAATGCTATATAGAGCGAACGACATACACGAACTAGCCACACAACTGATGTGCCTGGTGACGTGGCAGCTATTCTCTCTCCTCATTATTATTATTTTTTATTTTAAAAATTTTAAAAATTTGATAATGAGTATGGGTGTAAAAGAGCTAAGCTACTCGTGAGCTACTCGAGATCGGCTCGGTCAATACTCGAATTCGATTCGATTTTTCACGAGCCGAGCCGAGCTCCAGCCCAAACATACTTAGCTCGTGAGGCTCGCGAGCCTAAACGAGCTTATATATATATAATATTAAATTATTTATATATTAATTATAAAAATATATAATTATATAACTATATTACATTGCTTACATTATACATATATTATCCCTAACTCGAGCTTAAAATGAGCCGAGCTCGAGCTAATTGAGATTTTTAGCTAGCCGAGCTCGAGCACAAAAAATGGTCTGAACGAGCTCGAGCCGAGCCTCGAGCCTCGAATGTCGAGTTTTGAGCCGAGCTCGAGCCCTGCAATACCGCCTCGGCTCGCTTACATACCCCTAATAATGAGAGACATTTTCTCTCTCTCGCCATCTACATCATCCGACGTACTCCCTCCACCGCCGCTCACCGCCATTAGTCGTCGAGTTCTCCGTCTCTGGCTTGATACCGAGGTCGTATGCAGTCGTGTCATCAGGCTTGAAAAGCCCGTAATTCCTTTCGGACTTCGGCCCTGGCTTCAGATTCTCGTTGAACAAAGAGAAGACGTACACTAGAGCACTCGATAGGGGCCTCGCCGACGCTCCCTTCCCTCCGCCACCATCTTTATCGAGTTCTCACCGACTTGGCCACGCTTTCGTCAGTGAGTCTCGAGCTCATTCTCGCTCCCATCTTAGGGCCACCCACTCTAAAACCATAACCTCCAACCTTTTCCTTCTTGTCATCACGAGATCGCCGTGATAGACAACGCCCCGCTCAGGGCGTGAGTATGTTCTCGTACTTGAGGCCCGATTCGAAGTCAAGCACCCGGGATTTGGCTCGAATAGGGCGTAATTCAGCTTGACATTGTCCGGCTCTGCTTTGTAGGTGAAGTACGGGTATGCATTGATGAAGAATGGGGATCCTGTTTCAGCGAGGAAGTCCAACAGGGGACAGAGGTACGAGATGAGCTCCCTCTGGAACAAGAGGGGAGACCTAGAGAGTTAAGAGCCGATCAGAGAGATCACATAGCCGGAACAAGGGCGGCCATGACAGCGGTGTCATTACTAGTGAGAACCTCATTTCCGACGGTCACGGTGACGATCTTGGCAGCGGGGAGGTGGGGTTGAAGGTTGGCTTTAACCCATGCGAGGGCAACTGAGGGGTCCATGAGAGAGAAAGAGAAAGAGAGAGAAAATGTCTCTCATTATCAAATTTTTAAAATAAAAAAAATAATAATGAGGAGAGAGAATAGCTGCCACGTCACCAGCCACATCAGTCGTGTGGTTGGTTCGTGTAAGCCGTTCGCTCTATATAGCATTACTCTTTGTGAATCACATGTATCTTATGCATGTTTTTTCTTGTTCTATGCCTATTTGTGTCTCTTTCCTCCATAAATGTTAAGAGTAAAGTTATTTGAAAAATACATATATCAATAAATAAATATATTAAATATTTTTAAGCAGTGTTTGCCTTAACCATATTTATACCATTTTTGATGAAATGCAACAAGCACATGCCGTGGTTATCACCTAGCAGGTTTCCATACCAAGGCTCAATTCAATCAAGTCCGTAGCGTCTACCAATTTCGCCATATCCCCTCTTGAGACCAGGATCCGGTTATAATTCTATCTACTTCTTTGATTTATATTTGAACCGTTGAATTCATTAGATAATGATTCTTATATATATAGAGAGAGAGGTTCGATCATCTATGCATGTTTGTTGAATTGAAATTCATCGATCGTTAGTTATCAACCGTTGGATCGAAATCCAACGGTTGATCACTATTTTGCTAAATAATATTATTGTGCTTAGAGAGTGAGATGCACATTAATTTGATCTAAACCGTTCAATCAATTTGTGCAACTAACCAAATCGAACCGCTCAACCCTATTTCTACTAGACCTATAGCAACCATTTTAAAAACCAAATCTAAACTAATCAACCCAAACTAAGACATAATTAGCACTCACTGTAACATGCTAATGATCACTGTGCTTGTCTGTAGATGTTCTCCCAACGTCCCACGCATAATCTTTTTCTCACAAAATATATATAATAAGGTATACTTTTTCCTTCACTTGATAAGCGCTTAAATATATTATATTTTATTGATATATTTTTGTACACTTTTTATGCATTGTTCGTAATAATCGATACTTGTTTTACGTATTTTTCACATTAATTAATTTTTAAGGATATCGAAGATCATTTGGAGCTCGGAGAAGTACTTTTAAGTGTGTTGAAGAACAAATTATTTATATTTGAAGCTTATTCGAACCCCCAAAACCCCGGCCAAAAAAAGAAGAAATTTAAGTACTGTCTTTAGCCAAACAACCCTCAGACAGGGTCTTGCAGCTCCCCGAGCGGGCCGCATGGCACCTCACACGTCCCCAAGCAAAACCTAGTTCACGATTTTGAGTCTCAATTTGAGTATTGTGCGGGCTCCATGTGGCCACACGCTTTGCCCACACACTTTGGGAAAGTATAAAAGGCGAACTTGGGGTATTTGGAAAAGATTTTGGTCGCCACGTGACTCCACACACTCTTAACGCCCAAACTCATTGAGAAGGTCGATTCAAGCTAGAATAAAAAGGAAGAAGAGTGTGAACTCAAAGAGAACATCAAAGAGTTAGACTGGCGGGGATTTGGAGAGTTCTCATCACCACCATTAGTTGACTAATAAGGAGTTTACTATGCATTTCATTGTCTTGTCATGTGTTTTGTATTCTCTTCCTATGTGATGTTGAACTAAACTCCCAAAGCCACCAAGCTCCAGTGAACCTTGGGAGAATAGCTTGTATGGATGATTACTTGATTTTATATTGATTGTTGGCTTGAAATTTCTTTGGTTTTAATATATTGTTCTTTATGTTCAATCTACAATGGATGGATTCCCTAAACTTGATTTTGAATGATATGTGTAGAGTGAGTTGTTTGCGTGTATTAGATCATACATAAATTAGAGAGGGATACAGTGTATCTTCACGGCGGAGGTTTCGGGTGTTGATAGCCTCCCACATTAGGAATTAGTCTAAGTTGAGACTCCTCTTATACCCAAAGACATCATAGGGGTATCCGAAGGACGGAAGCCGATGGGATTAGAGCTATCACTAGAGGTTCCGGGGTAGCTGACTTTAGAGTTTAGCGGACCAAAACTTAGCCAACATCATACCTTATGCCCAATTCATCATTGTTTTGCTATTCTCCCAAGGGGATCTTTGCCCGAGGCCTTCTTTTATCCTCTGTGTTTACATATCTTTTTAGTTTGCGTGGTCTCTTGTATTTGTTCCTTTATTTGTTATTTGTAATTAAACAATCATGTCTCTGCTTTGGGAGATTAGATTGTATTGTTAAATATGAAATAATAGTACCTTTTTGGGACGTGAGAAAAATACGATCCTCCTCGTGCTCACTCACGTGAGATTTATTACTTAACGCACCCTGCACTTATGTATGTGGGAGGGTGTAGTCGCCCTTCAATGATACACGCCACCATCACTTAGGCACTTACTTTATGTGGGATTTGGGATTCGATTTTAAATTTCTCCAAAATAAACGCCTACTTAAGGGATTTAGTACTCAATACACTAAGAGAGATCATTGGTACTTTATACCCATTATATTAGGAAATTTAATTTTTTTATTTTTAAATTATATAATATAATTAACATGGGAATAAAATTGAAATAGTCAAAACCTGACACCCCTACCACTTGGTATCAATAACAATGTCTTCCGCACCTTAATTAATTTGGATGATCACGTATACTTCTTGACATATATATATATATATATATATATATATATATATATAAAATTAAATTTTGATATTTTGTATTTGTAGACTATCCTGAAAATAAAAAAAACTACTTGTATATGTTTATAGAAAAAACGTAATTTCATGAACATTCACTCTATTTTTTCTAAATTTATCTTTTTACTCCATTTACTTTAAATTATAATATTTTAGTTATTTTATTATTTTAATTAAGTTGGGCTTATTTTCTTCTTAAAATTTAACCTGACTCAATTAAAATAATAGAAACTAAATAATTATAATTAAAAATCAAATGACTAAAAAAGTTTGGAAAGATAGAGACTATTCAAACAGTAATATTTATAGAGAGATGATACGGGGATGGGAGGTTTCTTTGAAGAATGAGATGAGGGAAGAAGCATGGTTGACATTTATCCAAAAACCTTCAGGATTGCCCAATCCAAAAAAAGAAAAATGACCATTTCCCTTCTATCAATTGTTTTTTTCCATCTGATTTTTTTGTTTTTTTCCTTGGTTGGAATGAATTTTGTCAAAAACACAATGGTATATATATATATATATATATATATATATATATATATATATTACAAATAAAATAATATTACTAGTTAATATTAAGTTTTTATAAAATTTAAAAATTAATAATAAGCATTCTTTTTATAATAATAATAATAATAATAATAAAAATTATAAAATTAATTATAAAAATTTAAAAAAATTTAAATTATAATAATAATGATAATATATTACAAATAAAAATAATATTATTTGGCTAATATATTTAATTATCTAATATTTATTCTATATGGGCATAAAAAAACATTTTTTTCACATATTTCTTTTTATTTACTTTTTCTATTTCCAAATGAATTACTCTCCCACACCCTTTCAACCAAACACAATTTTCTTTTCCATTCCTAATACATTCCTTTTCAACTCCATTCCTTACAAACAAACAACCCCTAAGTTTATATATATATATATATTCGCCATACAGAAGTCAACTTAAAAATTTATTAAAAGGCTAAGCAATCTCTATTCTTTTTCACTCATGTTACAAAATGAAAAATATTAGAAAATTAAAAATTAATTTATATTTTGATATATAAAGATGATTTACAACTATAAAAATATATAAGTAAATAATATAAAAACATAAAAGTAGATATAATTTTTATGATATTATATTGGTAACATCCACTTTAAAAAGGGTATGTAACCAAATTTTTTTCTAATCACATTAACCAAAGGAAACAGCATCAGCATTATTACCTAGTGTTATTATTTAATAAATTAACTTATTTTTATTGTAATGCATCATGTAATCTATTAATTTATCATGAATAATGTGTATATATATATATATATGCTTGTGCTTAATTTCACTTTTTCATACCATCTTCTACAATCTCGCTCAATTAATTATCTTTACGGATAATGAACAAATAGCCTCTTTCAAGCTAGCGATTTCATAAAACCCTCACTGACTTTTGAGAATCCCAGGCTCTTTTCTTTTTAATAGAGCTACTTTTTCGGGACGCTCAGTCATAAACGCCACTGATGTCGACGTAAAAAATAAATCGATTTTCGACAGAATCGGCTCTCGCTTTTTAATCGAAACACATAATTTTTAAACTGAAATGTAAGATTATACCGTAAACTCATAATATTAAACAAGAAAAAGGAGGATATTAAGTTGAAAACTTATACTATTATCACGTAAACACGCGAATGTTAAATAAAAATTATAAATATTAAGTGAGAGTACATGTGTAAAAATGAATAAACCACATGTAGTCACGTGACTGAAAAAAAGAATCAGACTGAAAAACGAGGGTTTTGTCTGTGAAATTCAAACGCCATAGGCCTCGTCTCGAGATAAGCTTAAACTGCTAGTGATTTATAATTCATTTTCCCTTATATTTATAATGGATAAATAATTTTTTTATAAATATTTAATTTTATATATATATATATATATATATATTTGACAAAACAAGTGTCGACCGAAAAAGGGTTATTAGAAGGTGACATGCAGATGCAGATGATCGACTCAATTATAGTGGTTTAATGAAACCCCAATGATTTACTCCCTCCTCGCTTTTTACTTTCTTCATTTTAATAACAATGGTTATTTAACAAACAAGTGTCGACCTGAAAAAGGGTTATTAGAGTTTTTCTTTAGTTTTTTTTTACTTATCCATTTAGTAAATTAATAAAACATTAAATATTATTTTTCTAAATTTATCATTTATATTAATGTATTTCTACAATTTTCAATAAATTATATAAACTATATATTTTATTAAATCACATTTTAAATAAAATTTTTTTTGAAAAATTAATATAATTCTTTAAAAATTTTAAATTTTCAACTAAATTTAATCTATTTTTATAATCCTAAATTAGACAAGTAAAAAATTGATGAAGTACTATTTTGGTACAAAATAAGTGTATAAAATTTGTATAGTACTTTATAGTAATGTGGCACGAAAATTCCACCTCATGACTTAACTAATAAACTGTCTAGTGGTTATCTTATTTAAATATTTAAATATTATAATTTTATTTTACAAATTTTTAAAAATAAAAAAGTGATTTAAAAAAAGTACTTTGGAGCCGGATTTTTTTTAAGAGTGAGTGGTGACGTGGCAGTGAGGACTGAAACGTGTCAGTTAAAGCGGGAGTGCAGTTATATGCAGGACCAGTGAAGGCGGTTGTAGAACGGGGCACGGTTGAGACTCGGTTTTTGTTTTTTAGTTATCATGGTCTGGTCCCCCACGTGCAGGTCACGAGCAGCCTGTTGCTTATTTGGGCCCATGGGAATCTTTGCTAATTCCCAGTTTACTAACTTTATTTATTTATTTTTAATATATATATATATAAAAATCTTGATTCATTGAATTGCTTATGAGGAATCTTGGACAGGGGGAGGTTCAGAAGATTTTTAGGTTTTAGATTTAAATTTGCAAGATATTTTTATGTGGCCTTGTCAAAATAATAATAAAAATAAAATTAGAGTTTGGTCAGAACTTGAGGAGATTGTAAACGATTTATTTGTTTAAGCATGAATTTGAATTGTTTTTTAAAGCTGATAATGTTTTTTTTTCATATTAGTTGAAAATGGTTTTTATGTATTAATAATTGTATCCATGTATGGTTTTTCCGGTTTAGATCACCAAATATTAATGAAAAAAATTAGATGATTTAAAAAGTTTATTTATAAGTTTTTAAATAAGCTAACAAACCAGTCTTAGTTAAATAATCCATTTAGTGGTCACTTCCTCAAGCTTTTTCTATTTTTGGTGGATCAGCATAGTCCCATACTATGTTTTCTATTTTTTCTATTTTTTTCGTATCATATATTTAATAACACTTTTTTCTGCCCAAATATTATTTATGGTACTATTTTAAGTAGGTTCGATGAGTCTTTCTGTGGGAGGTGTTGTATTTTTTTTCTCCAAAGTTGCATTGCATGTTAAATTTATTAACTCAATTTTATTTTTAAAATTTTTTTAGACATACACGTGTAAGATTTTCATCTTCCTATATGACATTTGACATGATTAATAAATTTTTAGATAATTGACAAATCACCATAACTAATGCAGTATTCTATCTACCTGTCTCTTGACAATTCTTTAATTTGATAACACTTCTAGTCTTGGTTAAAAAAACCATGAACAATCCTAAACTCTTGCTTGGTTAAAAAAACATTAACAATCCTAAACTCTAGCTTTTATTCATGTTTAATTTATATATTAATCCTCTGATTTGGACAAATTAGATATCATGTTCAAGCAACATCCCAAAATTGGAGTCAGTAGATGATGGTGATGATGATGATGATAAATGAGAATGAGATAGAGGTTGGCATGGTTTGGCACATGGGATGCCACTTAACTACAAGATAAGCCACTCATGACTCATCTCCATCTTGGAATTTGCAAGGCCATAGCCCACCATCCAAGTGGACACCGGATAGTCTCTAAATGGAATAAAACTTAAGCCATATGACTTGTGGTGCCATGTACGTTGCACCTCTTTGTCACCTTGGTCCATTTTAGGCAATGCGTGCATAATCTATATATTCCATAATAGTGTTAACAAAGAAAATTTTTTAAAAAAATTATTGCTTAAAATAAAAAAAAAATTTGTATTTTTTCATATATATATATTGATAAATGCGACAAACGTAGCTAAAGGGATAGACAGATAATGAGGTACACAAAATTGCAATAATTTAATAACCATTTATGAATAATTCTTTTTACTAAGCAACTTTGAAGAGAAGAAAATTTTATTCTTCTCATAACAAATCCACACCAGAACCAGTAAACATTAATATTGATAGATAATATTGGATCCTTAATATACAATGTTGAACAATACTTTGGGAGAAATGTTTTCAGCTCTCACCCCTTTTCCGATTTTACCTATATTTTTTTTTGTCTATATTCCCATGCAAAGAATGAGAATTATTTATATATTATCCTTGTAAAAATAATATTTGTTTGTATATTTACATAAATCATTCTTTATCTGTTATATACTATTGCTTATATATGAGTCAATGAAAATTTATTAAAAAGCTAAATTATTTTTTATTCTCTTCTCTTCATTCATTTTGGGAATCAAAAGATGAAATGAAATTAAGTAATATTTTGATAAAATTGGTAAGTTGATTCAAGCATAAAAGTACATAGGCAAATAAAAAACCAGAGCTCATTTAATTAAACTGCATCAAAATAGGTTTTTATCGCTCATTCAACATTTGGAGTTTTGATTATATAGATTTACTTATTATTAAAAATAAAATAATACTTAATGATAATGTTATTTAATATAGTGAATAATGATATTATCTAATATACAAAACATCGTAGAGGATGAAACAACTAAATAAATTTTTTTCAAATATATCTAAATGCTAAATATATTCTCATAATAACAATCATTATGAAAAAATATTATTTAAAATATAAATTGTTGAGAACAGGCATAACTTTTTTTTTGTGACAGACAACAAATATTGTTGTACTAATTACAGTGGTTTAAGAGTCTAACAAATATCAAAAGGACATGCACTCACAATTTTGCGTACGAGGCCGAATCATTGTTATTAATAATACACTTTTGCTTTTGTACTAACTCAAAATGAAAAGCAAAACACAAATCCATTTGGATAACGTTAAAGAAAACAGGAAAGTTAATAAACCATCAGCTAACACAATCACTCTCTAACTTACGTCCTTATTTATTATACCGTAGAAGATGAGATATCAGGTCTAATCTAAATAACATCCTTGCAAAGTTGGCATGCATGATATGGTCCCATATATTTGATCATATCTATTGTAATAAAATTTGTGTTGAAGTACTAATAAAATACTTAGTGCTGCGGTGGGTATATACTTTCTTGATTTGCTCAACCACGTAAATTCTATATCATTTACATAATCAAGATATATTTCATTATGATTTAAATGGCATGTTTTACATGAGGACAAACATGATCTTGATCCATGTACTTCTCTTTTAATGCATTAAAAAATTATTTAAACTTAATGATAAACATTAACAAATTCACTATAACAAGTTAGTTTATAAAATATTATGTTGTTAAGTTCAACTAAACTAGGAATTCCATACTTGATGGGCATATTCCATGAAAAATGTGGAAGTTGATCTAAAGAATACCCACATCCTAAGGAATGGTTCAAAGTCATAAAATGCATGTTAGCGTGTGGAGTTGTTTTGGCTTCATCTAATTATTCAAAGTTTATAATGAGAGAAAGAAAACAAAATGGATGAATGTGCTAGTTGTGTGAAGAAGGGATAACATGCCAAAGCATGAAGGAAGCATCCTTTCTTACTTCCTTTATTCTTTTCTTGCTATGAATGGATGGGAATATCCCAAGTATCAAAAGAATCCTATTTCTAAGCCTTTACTTCTCCTTTTCCTTGCAAGATTTCAAGTCCATGTTGAAACCGTGTGGTGAGAAGTGGGATAAAAGAATCCTTCTTTAATTTCTTTTTTTCTTTCTTCTTCTTCTTTTTGGACCGCAACAAAAGAGTAGATGGTTCATAGTTTGAAACTATATATATTTATTTGTATTTATATGTTTTGTAAATTTTGACTTTGAACTTCATTTCTTGTGCTAGCTGAAGTCTTCTTCCGCCAATATTAAGGGAAATTTCAAGAGTGGTTTAATTGGATTAATATATTTTCATTTGCGTGCATGTGGTGCACTAATCTAAACAACAATTTTTTTATTTTATTTTTTTAAATAAATATAGGCAAATTACAAACGTTCTACTTTTGAGTTATGAGAGCTTTGAACCATCCCATTTTGATTTGAGAAAGAATGAAATATCAGATTTTTATTATAAGGGTGGTGTTTGGGATTATATTTAGTTAATAAAAGAAATTAGAACAATTAATTTTTAATATATATATATATATATAATATTAAGAGAGTAAACAAGTTTGTGCTTGAATACATTGTTTAAGAAATGGCTTTTAAAACTCTATGAAATGTTAGAAAGGATTACCATAACAAATAAAAGAAAAAAAAATTGAAGTTTGAGGTTTTAAAAAAAAACTAATAAAAAACGAATGGCCTTTTAATTTGGTTTATTAATATGGAGTTTCTTACGTCAAATGTTCATTTTAAAAAAGACATGAGATAAAATGTAAAAATCATATAAAGTGAGGGTGGTTTGTTGATCTTATGGTCATGTTTCATGCCTTGAAGATACTAATCATCAAATTGAAAAAAAAACACTAGAAATTGATATGGCATGCCAATTTTTCTGTTTTAAAGTATGGATAACAACATAAAGAGCTTAATATATATATATATATATATATAAAATTATAATATAATGGGAATTTAGTTTATTTAATTTAAAGCACATCGTACATATAATCATGTAATAAGTTGAACCAAATACAAAATAAAACCAGTTAATTTATTTTGTTCACAGTTGTCCCTAAACTAGGTTTTTAAAATATTATATTTTTTAAAAATAAGTACTTAAAGAAGTTTTTTTAAATTATTTATCAAAATACGTAAAAATACGGTGCATGGTACTCTTTGCACTTGTGTATTTTTTCAAAATTTCTTTTTAATTTTATAATATTTTTTTATATAATATTTTGTATTTACAACTTTATAAATTTTTTAAATTAAATTTTTCTCACAACCCCTATTTAAATTTCATAATAATTTTTTAATATGATATTTTATATTTAAGTCTTTTTAAATTTTTTTAATTTAAATTTTTTCTCACAATTGTCATAGTTATTAGTGGTTGCAGTTGCAAGTTTGACTGCCCAATTAAATTTCTAATGACCATAAGTTTGTAAGAAAGCACCTATTATGAAATTTAAATAGAGGTTGTGAGAAAGTATTTAAATAATTTTTTTAAAGGATTTAAACATAAAATATTATATAAAAAACCATTGAGAAATTTAAATAAGGGTTGTGAGGAAGAATTAATTTTAAAAATTTATAAGGATTTAAATGTAAAATACTATATAAAAAATTATTCTAAAATTTAAATATGGGTTATGAAAAAAAATTTAATTTAAAAAATGTATAAGATTGTAAATGTAAAATATTATATGAAAAAATTATTATAAAATTAAAAGAAAATTTGAAAAAAACACCCATGTGAAAAGTACCATACAAGTTTTCACGTATTTTGGTAAATAATTTAAAAAAAAATCTTATTTGACGTAATTATTTTAAAAAAAAGGTTTAATTGTCGTACAGGTCCCTATAATTGTGTACTTTTTACCTTTTTAGTCCTTCTAATATTTTTAGGTATAATTAAGTCCTCATATTTGGTCGAGTTGGGTTGTTCTCATCCACTCTAATATTTTTAGATATAATTAAATCCTTACAATTTACACTTGCCCATTTACACTACAGTCTAGAATGACCCAACTCGACTAAATATGAGAACTTAATTGTACCTAAAAATATTACAAGGACTAAAAGGGCAGAAAGTACACAATTACAGGGACTTGTATAGTAATTAAACCAAAAAAAAAATGTAATATTTTTTTTTCAATAAAAGCCCCTGAACTAATTTCAACTATATTTTACTACCAAAATTTAGTAAAAGACTTGTTAAAGAGTTGGAGGTTTTGAGCTACTTTGATAATAATTTTCATAAATGTAATATATTTATTTACTCATATCATTAATTATCAAAATTAAAAAAAAAATGAAATTTAAATCCATTCGTAGCCACATTATTATCATTATTTTTATGAATAGACGACAAACGCCTTTATTTAAAAGGATTGTCAAAGGAACAGATATGTACATAAGTGCACCAATTACTATAGCTTACGAATCTCCTAAAAAAATCCCCCTGTCTAATGACGGAACCAAAAATAAAATTAAGGGGTGCTGAATTTAAATTTTAAAAAGACTTTTATAAATATTAAATAATTCTATTAATTTAAACTTGAGATTATTATAATCAATATTTTAAAAATATAAATATATATATCCATCAAAAAGTTTTGGTTTATGTGTAAAAAGCATATTATATTTACATAATTAGGGATTAACTCAACTAGTTAAGAACTAAATTAACAAATAATGCAATTAGAAAACAACTTTAAACAAATTTATCTAATTTATTTATTAAATATAACAATTATTCAACAAATAATCTAATGAATAATTAAATTTTTCATAACAAATATTTAACATTTTTTCACAACAATTTTCATAATAAAAAAATATTTAATAAATATTTAACAATTATTTAAAAAATATAAATATTTTTACACAATAAATAATCATACAAAAATATAAAAAAATAAAATTATACATAAAACAAACAGAAAAATGATGAATATTAATTTATCGAGAAAACTATTTTGTTGGTGTTGTTAGTGGCATTATTTGAGGATTTCTAAGATGGGAGAAATATGGTAAAAGTTCAAATTCCAGTAAGAAATTAATTTTACAGGAGTTTGAACTTTCCACACAAATTCTAATAGATTAAGATGAAGATGTGTAAAACATTAACTCAATGCATATATTTTTGAGCGTAAATATTATATATTGGGTTCTTGTATAACTCTTACGGTCACCTATTTGTAAAAATAAATTAATAAATAAAAAATATAAAATTACAGTTCAGATGATGTTATATAACTTCATATCAAATAATATGAAGTCTATCATTATTATTATTATTATAAAATTAAAAATTTGTAATGAAATATTATTGATTATTTTATATATTTTTATCATGTCATAAACCTATTTAACACTAATAACATAAAGATAAAATTTATGTCTATTCAACTACAAACTAATGATAATCGAAGGTCAAAATATAATTATTCACAGTGATAAGATGTGCAAAGTTCATGTTATCCAAAAATTGTTTATGAAAAAGATGGATGAATTAGTTCTATATATGTATGAGAAAGATCCAGATTATATATATATATATATATAAAATCATATAATTGTTTACTTTACCAAACATTTTCCGAAATATCTTTTAAAAAAGACCTCAATTTATTTATAAAATATTTTTAAAAAATAAGAAGAAAAGCAAAACACGTATTCCAAGATTATCAATTATTGAGGTGTCCACGTGGCAGGATCACGATGCGATGTGTGTACACGTGCCAATGACAGCAAAAGGCCGTTACATGCATAGATGCAGCTTGTCTTTGTCGATGAAACCGGTTGAGTTTGGTATGGCTTGGTGCGGCAGTGGTCCCCACCTACACGTCAGCACCCATCACCTACTTTGTGGGCCCCTTGTAGAATCTTCAAGTCCAGACTAGAGACTAATAGACTACTCTGTTTCAAACTGGTTCCTCATTTTTATTTTTTTATTTATAGTAAAAATTATAATATCAATTTCATGATAAAGTGGAAAATATTTTTAATTATAATTTAGTCGGCAACCCGTGTTTAGGGTAATGGATTGTTAATTGAATGATTTAAATAAGTCATATAGTGTAATGGATTGTTACTTGAATGATTTAAATAGATTTAGGGGTTGTTTGGAACAGTTTCTAGGAAGCTCATAAACACTTTTTTATAAGTTAAGCACTTTTGAATGAAAGAAAAGATGTTTGTATTAGTTTTTTTTTTTTTGCAAAAGCAGAAGTTGTTAAAAACCCAAAATTCAGCTTTTTTTCAAAAGCCGGTAAAGAGGTGCTTTTGAAAAAAACACTTCTAAAAAGTTATTTTTGGATGTTGTAAATTACCAGTTTACCCTCAATAATTAATAAATTAATACCCTCAGTCCTAGCTTATTAAACAATAACAAACATGACAATAATAATAATAATAATTACTATTATTATAATTATAATACATGAAGGTATTATTATTAGTATCATTAATATTTTCATTATCATTATTAATAGCAATGTATAATAATAACTCAATGAAAAATTAATGAATGCCCACTTTAGTAATTTGTCACCCCTAAAAGCCCTTTTAAAAATCCACATCTAAACAACTTCACACATATAAAAGTACTTTAACATTAGATTACTCAAACATAAAATACTAAAAAGCAGTTAACTTACTCTCAAAAGCACTTTTAAAAAAAGTGCTTCTGCCACTAAAAAAAAGCACTTTTTTTAAAGCTAACCCAAACAAAGCCTTAGAGTCAAATCTTGAGGTCAACAGTATTGTTACAGTACTGTGCAGATATTGCATAATACTATAACAATAATGTTCATTGAATCTCCTATAGGAGAATATCATTTTCCCCTCATCTACAGTTATATGATAGGGGATTTATTAGCTCGGTTTGATTTCTGAAAATTTTGTGGGTTGCACCTGCTAAAACTCTAATCACCATATGCAATGTCTAACAGTGTTAATAAATTCCATAATTGGTGCACCACTGATCTTGCTTATCTCTTGATAACTAACTTGTGAGATAGTGCTTGACGTCTTAATAAAAAAATAAATAATTAGGTCATATATATATATATATAATGTCAATGTCGAGTTTTATTGTTGTTTAATTGTTTGAGACGTCTGGATATTTCGTCTTCGATTTGTGTTTGTTAAATTTACGTAATTTTTATAAATAAATATCATGAACTTATATAGATGAGTCATTATTTTGGATGTTTGCATTTTGTTATATTTTTTTTTGGATAACCTCAATACCATGTTTTTAGTATGGATGATATTTAAATAAAATTATGTATTTATATATTGCAATGTATACATTTACAACATGCTTAATATACATATATATAATTAAAAAAAAGATTTAATGATACACAATGTGTTTATTCAAAACTAATTTAACATTGATTTTCTATTATCATCTTGAATTAATGAAATGTAAATTTTAATCTTTAATATAAAATGGAATTATTATTATTATTATTATTTTTGTGTGTGTGTGAGGAGGGACCTTCACATTAGGATTTTTCTTACTTGATACTTTTGATTTTGTAATTTGTGTGTTGAGGATAACCTTTTAAATCTTGAGTTTTATTATTTCTCATCTGTTTTATTTATCCTTTTTAATTATCATGCTTGTTTATTTTTATCAATATATATATATATATATATATATATATATATATATATATATATATATATATATATATATAGTTGGGATGCAGGGATGACCAAATCCCTCATCCTTCCTTCCAAAAAACATCTTTTAAGTAACATCTTAACTCATATAACTAATGAAATAAAATAAATTATTTAAAAGAAATTAATTAATGGGTTTAGATAACTAAGTGGTACAATATAATTTGAAGTCAGTGAAGCTAATGAATTTAAGCTTGACCTAATTTGGAGGATGGCATGCAACTTGGTGTACGAAGAAGATAAGCCATTTCTGACTCTATCCAAATATTTGGAGCCTTTATGCAAGTGGATGACATTCCAAAAATATATAGAATAATTTTAGTCTTCTTGTGGTGCCATATACTACATTTATTTATTTATATTAATTTTTTTTTTATCAACTTTTGTCATTTATGCTCTACAATTTATTTCCCTTTTATTACATAAGATAAAGGATTTCTTGGATATTCCATCTTTTTAGACTCATATAAATAAAAAAAACTTTTTTTTATGTAAATACTTAAGCTTATTTATCAAAATATACATAAATTTAATTATTTATCAATTCTTGTGAAAATTGTTTACGGCAACATTCCATCCAAGAAACTATGACTACATGGAATTTTCATGTATTATGTATTAGAATATATTGGGTGTAATCGACATTCAATTCAAGTTTTATAGAAGAATAAATACAAATTTAATTCATATATTTTTTTAACAAGTAAACCATGATGTATTTTGTATTTGATGATAAATAATTCACATCTAATTACTTTTTTCCATACTATATTTTATCGTTTAGTCTCTTGTACAAAGAAATCTTAGAACTTGCTACGAGCTTCGATAAAGATATATATATATATATATATATATATAACTCATTTCTGAACTAAATGAAGATGGGGTGATCGATCTCAACTCATTTTTTCAATTTTTTAATTAACTTAATGAAACATAATTCACAAATATATAAATAATGTTCTTATAATTTAACATATTAGTTTGAAACAGAGTTTTAAACAAAGTTATGATTGTTAAAAATAACATATTAATATTATTCGAATTTAGTTGTTATAATTAATTATTAATTATTTAATAAATTTATTCACATTTACAAATTATATATTATAATTTTCTTATAAATTTTAATCTCAAAAATAGAATTCGATTATGCGAAGAATGAGGATCAAAGTAGAGACTTGCTATACGGTTAAAAAAAAATTATTTTCAAATTCCAAACTGGAAGATTAAAAATTATATTATTTATTTTCATTCTTTTAGATCTATGCATTTGATCTTTATTTAAAGATAAATTAAATAATATTATTGGTTAATGATCACTTAAAAAAATGTATGATTAAGTGACGAACTAAATATTCTTGCATCGAATAAAATATATAAAGAAGATATGATACTGTAAGCAAATAACTTGACCCAAAAAGATGATACAAGAAGGATGTTCATCATTCAAACATGGAATCTATACCTAATGAACAAATTCCTAGGCATAAACTTATTGAGATCCACAAAGAAAAACAAGGAGGAAGTTGAGAAAAGGGATATCCTCAACCTAAGGAATGGCTCAAGTCCACAATTTCAAAAGTTTCAAGTCAATATCCCAAGTGTAGATGGAGGAATGTTATACAAAAACATCAAACATCCTCTTAATTCATTCTTGTCCACAATTTCAAAAGTTTCAAGTCAATATCCCAAGTGTGGATGGAGGAATGTTATACAAAAACATCAAACATCCTCTTAATTCTTTCTTTCCCTCTTGTAAAGTGGAATCCCATTCTAAGAGTGTGTCTATGTATGGCCAAGATGGATTTAATGTGTATGAAATACATTTTAGATTCGATGTAAATAAATTTAGGTTTAAATGGGTTGACTTCATTTTATTAACTCACAAAAATCAAATTGAATTGCATATCAAACCGCTCATTGATATAATGGCATGTATGTATAATTTATGAGTATATTGATCATGATATTTTTAATTTAATAATTAACTAATCATTATGATATATTTTTGATTTCTAATAATTATGAGTTAAAATGAAACCATTAAAATAAACCGAATTTAACGAGTTAGATCATCAATAATATGAAAATGATGGCATAAGTGAAGGAGATGAGATGAAAAGTGTTAGTTCCGACGGTGTGGTTTGTGAGTTTTAGGGAACACTCAAGCACTCATAGAAATCTCACACAAACCGATAAAGAAAGAGACACACGACGTTGGTAACCCAATTCGGCGTCCACTCGCCTATGTCTGGGGGGCCAAGCCCGGAGATAAACAATCCACTAAAATAGGTAAAAATACATGAGTACAAACACTTGTCACTCACACTCTTAAAACAATAAAGATCACTATCCTCTCTAGATTGTCTTGTGCACCCACTCTCTTTAGCTCCGGTCGCACATACAATCTACGAGCAAGGTAGCTTATATAAACGCCTCAACATCCCAAATATAGCATATTCCTCTCTTAGAATCTCCGCGGTTACTAATTTAAAAACCTTCCGAAATTAGCTGTTGCAACTCCTGTTATAACATAAGTTGCAACATAGCCCTGACTGCTGACTTGACTGAGTTCTAGTTACGTTGCGGATGACCTCAAGACCCATCAACCTCCCGGTCATGCTTAGTCCGAGTCGATGCAGCCAAATCTACTGATCCCGACTACCGGCAACTAGCCTACCTCCTCAGTTCCTCATCACACAGTCTCCTCGCAAGGGGCGCACGTCCTTGTGCGTCTTCCATGAAACTTGCCAAACTTAGTCTTCAATCTTCCAAGTTTGGTCTTAAAAAATTCTCCAAACTTAATCTTCAATTCACCCAAGTTTGGTCCTCAAATCTTCCCAATAATAGATCTTCAATCAATCAATTCAATCATCAAGGATTCTTCAAATCATATCTCCTTCATTCATACCATGAATAGATATTTCTTCAAATAAGCTCCACTATATTTAATCTTCAATCATATCTCTCTAAGTATGGTCTTGATATGATCTTGTCTTCAAGTTGAACAAGTTACCAAGAATAATACCACCAAGATCTTCAAGATATTTGGCCCCATGTTGTAGACTTACTAAAACAATCTCCACCATATTTAAGATGATTTGCCTTGCACCCCAAGTCTCCTTGCCATGTCACCATGCTTTCCATGTCATCAATTATGCCTTGGCACCATGGTTGCCACGTCATCTTGCCTTGGTCTCAAATCATGACAATTTAAATAGTGCGATTGCACTAACAATCTCCTCCTTTGGCATAATTTGACACAACTACTTCTGCACCCAGACTGACTCCTGTTACAACAATCTATTACAACACTGACTGGGACACAGACTAGACTAACACTGTTACAACTTCCAGTTACAACATCAACTGGAAAACAGAAACCAGGACTGACATACGATTTTATCTAGTTGCTTACAAAATACTGAGAGAAAATTACAAACTGCAATTAGTGAGACACAATATCATTTAACATAATAAACTAACAAACATAACAATGTTCAGAACCAATCAAAGAGACTAAATGTCCAAATGTCCACGAAATGAAAAACAAGTCAGTCTGGTACTAGCAAAACTTCTCCCCCTTTGTGACATAATTGATGCCGAAGTCTTCATGAACTGTTGCAAGTCTTGGTACACCTTCTTCGGCAGCTCCCCCTTTCTTCAGGTTTCCTGGTCTTCATCTCCCCCTGAGGTGTTGGCATCAGCTTCTCTCTTCTTCTTCTCAAGGATTTCAAGGCGAGATAAGATTTTTTGCTTCTATCGGGCAATGATGAATAGTTCTATAGACAATGATAATTGCCTTCTTTCCATATCTTCTAGTTGTTACTTCAAAAGCTTTTCATACTCTTCTTCAACCAACAGATTCGCTTCTTCTGTATCTTTAGGCATTGGTGGTGGAGACACCCTTCCTATAGGCAAATCAATTTTCTTACCTAGGCTGAACAGCTTTTGAGAAATCTTCAGCTTCTTCACTGCTGTGATTGCTTCTCCCTTCCTGAGTTGTACTCCATGTTGTAACAAATACTGCGACAGCAGTGCTGGATACCCAAGTGATGTTGAGGAGCTTGTGCAGTTAGCTTCTTTCACAATATTTTGGAAGATCAGCCTTCCCAGATTAAACTTCTTGCCAGTTCCAATAGCAAACAATAGGAGTGCAAGTTCCTTTACTATACTAGAGTTGTGTGGGACTGGTAACCAATTCTGAATGCCAAGTCTAAACAGAATATTGTACTTGGTTGTGAGGGTGGAGGCTGGAAGTCTTGACTCTATTCCCCATGACTCCGTTCTTCCTCCAGTAATCTCTTTTAGCACTTCCTCATTCAGCTTCAGCCCTTCTTCATAGTTGCCCTTCACCTCTGGTTTAAACTCCAGGAATCTGTTCAGGCAAGCTTGAGTAAAAAGAATCCACTTACCTTGAACATAAACTCTAGTGATGCATTTGTCAGATAGCAGCAGATTACTGTAAAATTCCTGAACTAGAGACAAACTGTAACTTTCTGGAAATATTGCAGACTTGTACAGACTCCTTTCTTGCAATAACTTGGCTAGCCTAAACTTCTCTAATGCCACCTCATCAATAATTCTTTCAACCACAATGCCTCCCTCTTCAACAGACTCAGACTTCTTCTTGGATGCTTTATCAAGGAATCTGTCTTCATCACTGTCTTTTGCCTGTTGGGTTGCCTTCTTCTTCTTTTTTTTCTTAGAACTTACTGATAGTTTCTCCCCCTGTTTTGCAGCTTCAGTACACTTCCTCTTGAGCCTAGGGGAGGCTTCTACTTCGGGATCTGAGAAAGACTTTCTTTTGGACTTGCCAGTCTTCTCCTTTTTTTGGATTTTCTTCCTTGACTAGGCCTTCTTTCTAGACACTATCTTCTTCCCTTTAGCAATCTGGGTGACACGATCTTTGAGTGGGATCTCATCAGAACTATGTGAACTTTCTGATATTACAGGGGATGTTGTAACCTGTGCAGCAACATGTTCTGTATCTCCAAGTACATCGATATTTTGGTGAATATTTCCCAGAACCTCACTGAGTATAGCAGCAGCCTTTTCTTCAGCACTCGTGGGAGCATATGTACTTCTTTCATTGGCATCTTCTTCTGCTTGTGCTGGGTTTGCTTCTTCTTCTGCAGCATCTTCACCCCCAATCTGTTGATTTCCCAAACCTTCTACATCTGGAACAGTAGTGGAGTCTTCCTGTTCATCTTCTTCTGTTCTCTGAACATAAGCTCCTGGGAATGACTCACGCACCCATCTTAGGAGATCATCTCTGTCCTTGACACCAGTGGGCACATCCTGTGAAGATGTTCCTATTTCTGCTACTTTGCTAGATGAATCATCATCCTGAGGGGAGACATAGGGAACGATAGCTTTCTATAGATCTTCTGATGGGCTTCCTCCTGAATTAGTCCCTCTCATCCTTACTTCTGCAATTCAGGCATCAATTTCTTGTGAGGTCGGTGGAGCACGGCAGGCCATCATCTTTGTCCTCATCTTTTCTTCTTTGTCTTCGTCTTCTCCTTCTCTTACTTCTGATTTCAAAAACAATCTTTGGAAACAAATTGAGATATTAGGGTTTTTATGCCCCCATTAATTAGTTATAACTTCCAAGGCACCCTTTCAAAAAAAATCTCTTTAAAAAAAAAATAATCCCTCTCCTATTTGAATATATTTTTTTTTATTTTCCATCATTTTTATTTCCTTTTTTTTTGTTTTTGATTTTTTTTTTTAAACTTTGAGAGACATCAAGAGATTTTCACTCGTTGGAGTGTTTTGCTTGTTGACTTCATAGGACCACGGTCAACACTTTGCTAGTTGTAACATAATGTTGTAGCTGTCCAACTTTTCACCATCTTCAGATCAGAATTGGAGACCTCTACATCTTCTCTTGGCTTTTTGTCCTTTTGGATCCATAATTTCTTGATTACTATGGTCTTCCCTTTGACTTTCCTTTTGATGACGGCTTGTACATGTCCAACTATTCTTCCACTTTTCAAGTCTTCTTTTAATTTGATGCACTTGGGTCTTATGTGGCCAGTCTCTCCAAAATGAAAGCATGTAGGCACTTCACTTTTTGGTTCTTTCCTTACTTTGACTTGCTTTTCTTCATTGTTTTGTTGGGCAGTTGACTTGACAAACACAACTCCTGAACCTTCTGTTTTGACACTTGAGCTTTCTTCAATATACCCAATACTATGTCGGGCTTTACTAGTTCTTCCAACTGATAGAATCTCGTCAAGCTTGGCAGTAGTACCCTTGTTCATGGAGTCCAAGGTCTTCTCAGCAACGCACAGCTTTTCTTTACATATACTCAACTCCTCCTCTAAGCGTTGGTTTTGCAACATCATTTCATTGAATCTGTTCATCATGAGTTTATAACTTGTGAGAAGATCATTTTCTGTTACCTCATTGTACTCACTGTCAGTTTCAGTGGATGTTGTAGCTGATGTTGCAATATATTCTGCAACAAACGTGGATCCATTCATCACAGCAGGAAAAGATGTTTGATGGTTACTTAGATTTCCTTCATCTTCTTCCTCCAAGCTGCCGTCTGAATCATCACTCCATCTAGCATTCAATGACTTTCCTTTCTTCCTGAGAGTGTTAGCACATTCGGATTGATAGTGCCCAAAGCCACCACATTCTCTACACTTGATCTTCATGCGATGATCTTCGACTTCTTCCTTTCTGTGATAATCTTCAACTTCTTCTTTTCTTTATTTAGACCATCTCTTCTTTGGAATTTCTTGCCTTGTGTCTTGTATTTTCTGAGAATGTCATGCATCTTTCTTGACAAGAAAACAAATTCTCTATCCTCTTCATCTTCATCTTCTGTTACAACAGCCTGTTGTAACTCCTTCTGCTTTGTTGATTCAACATTCAAGGCTATATCTTCTATTCTTCGTTCAGGATTAAGGTTCATCTCATATGCTTGCAGAGACCCCATCAGCTCATCCAGTTTCATAATTGAAATGTCTCTTGCTTCTTCTATTACTGAGATTTTTGCATCAAATCTTCTTGGAAGTGATCTAAGAGTCTTCCGGACTAGCTTTTTATCCGAGTACTCCTTGCCGAGCTGGTAGGCTTGATTTGCAATGTCCATCAATTTGGCATTGAACATGGCTATGGTTTCATCTTCTCCCATCCTGAGATTCTCAAACATAGTTGTCAACATTTAAAGTTTAGATTCTCTTACCAAGTTGGTTCCTTCATGAATAGTTTGAAGAATCCCCAAAGCTTTCTTGGTGCACTCACATGTTGCAATATACTTGAACTGGTTCTCATCAACTCCTCCAAAGATTGCATTGAGAGCTTTCCCATTGGCATTAGCTTTGCGCATGTCTTCGATACTCCAACTGCTTTTCTTTTTCATGATCACGTTATCGTGTTCATCAACTAGAGTAGGAGGAGACCATCCTTCTTCTACGACAATCCATGCACTCTCATCTATGAATTTGATAAACGCCTTCATGCGTGCCTTCCAATATGGATAGTTGGATCCATTTAGCAACGGTGGTCATGTGACGGAAGCTCCTTCCTTTCCGGCCATCAATGGAACTTGTAAGGACCTCGCCGACTTTGAAACCAAAGTGAAAACGGCGACCAAGGCTCTGATACCACTTGTTAGTTCCGCCGGTGTGGTTTGTGAGTTTTAGGGAACACTCAAGCACTCATAGAAATCTCACACACACCGACAAAGAAAGAGACACGACGTTGGTAACCCAGTTCAGCGTCCACTCGCCTACGTCTGGGGGGCCAAGCCCGGAGATAAACAATCCACTAAAATAGGTAAAAATACATGAGTACAAACACTTGTCACTCACACTCTTAAAACAATAAAGATCACTACTCTCTCTAGATTGTCTTGTGCACCCACTCTCTTTAGCTCCGGCCGCACATACAATCTACGAGCAAGGTAGCTTATATAAATGCCTCAATGTCCCAAATATAGCACATACCTCTCTTAGAATCTCCGCGGCTACTAATTTAAAAATCTTCTGAAATTAGCTTTTGCAACTCCTGTTGTAACATAAGTTGCAACATGGCCCTGACTGCTGACTTGACTGAGTTCTGGTTACGTTGCGGATGACCTCAAGACCCATCAACCTCCCGGTCATGCTTAGTCCGAGTCGATGCAGCCAAACTACCGATCCCGACTGCCGGCAACTAGCCTACCTCCTCAGTTCCTCATCACACAGTCTCTTCGCAAGGGGCGCACGTCCTTGTGCGTCTTCCATGAAACTTGCCAAACTTAGTCTTCAATCTTTCAAGTTTGGTCTTAAAAAATTCTCCAAACTCGATCTTCAATTCACCCAAGTTTGGTCCTCAAATTTTTCCCAATAATAGATCTTCAATCAATCAATTCAATCATCAAGGATTCTTCAAATCATATCTCCTTCATTCATACCATGAATAGACATTTCTTCAAATAAGCTCCACCATATTTAGTCTTCAATCATATCTCTCTAAGTATGGTCTTGATATGATCTTGTCTTCAAGTTGAACAAGTTATCAAGAATAATACCACCAAGATCTTCAAGATATTTGACCCCATGTTGTAGACTTAATAAAACAATCTCCACCATATTTAAGATGATTTGCCTTGCACCCCAAGTCTCCTTGCCATGTCACCATGCTTTCCATGTTATCAATTATGCCTTGTCACCATGGTTGCCACGTCATCTTGCCTTGGTGTCAAATCATGACAATTTAAATAGTGCGGTTGCACTAACAAAAAGAATACAATATATTGAATAAACCCCAAAAAAATTATGACACTTGTTCACACTAATATATAATACCAAATACCTGCCTATAAAAGCTTAAATATAAAAAAATTTTTTTAAATAATATTTCTAAGTGCATGTTGGAATTATTTTCAGTTAATAAGAATTGGAAGTCCATGTTTTGTTCCGCCAAATCCAAGAGAAAATTTATAGGTGAGTGGGGTTTTGGTTAGGATATATTATTTACACTAAAAGAAAATGTATGTCACTTGTTTAACACTAAATAAATATTTTTGATCAATATATATGTGTGAATTAATTATCTTTGGATGTCAATAAGTATGACTAATTGTGCATTCAACTTTTCATGGGTAGGGTTTGGCATGGATATATTTTTATAGATAAAAAAATTAAAACTAAAATATTGGTCACCCTTACAATTTTGGTCATTGAAATAAGAAAAGGGAACATCTAAGAAGCTGAAGACAAACTAGAAGAACAAAGCAAAATCTCTAGTGACGTCCATGAGCTGGTTGGGGGCTCGAACACTTTTATAAAAAAGTGAAAGCTCAGGATTGAGCTGCCCAAAAGTAGCTTACTTGTTTGCAACTTTATTGAAATCTCAATGAATGTGCTCTAGTTTAGCTTCTGGAAAGATGGCTAGTTGGTACTTTACTTCATTGAAGACTGGCTAGAAGCTCCAAGATTAGGAATTTGGGGGAATGGGATCCCCGTCCCCCATCCCCACTCTCCACGGGCGGGGATTCCCGGCTAAAAATTCCCCAGCGGGAAAAAAATCCTCCCCTCACTCCCAGGGGATCCCCGCCCTCCAAAACATTAATATAAAAAAATTTTCTATAAATAACTATAATATTTCTAATGCATTTATGTTACACATGCTAAAGATGCTATTTACAATTGAAAATAAAAAATATAATGTATGATGAAATAAAATAAAAAAATTCTCAACCAAAGTTACAACATACGTACATCATATATAAAAATAAAAAAATTCACACAAAAATATTTCTCCTAACAAGTCATAATATAATGTTTGATGAAATAACAACATTAAAGGTACAAATAACATAAAGTTTAAAAACTAAATTAAAAATTACAAATCCATTAAATAAAAATTCATAATGCAAAACTAGCACAATAATTTCATGCTTCCATCAATTTGTTTCTTCTTTGTTCTTTCTCCAAATTATTTATATGAAAAAAACTCGTAGGTATATATCTTAAAAAGTCATGTTTGTTTTACAGATCGGACCATCCATTCTTTTTTCTCATTAATGTGATGTATACAAATAATAATTTTATAAGTATCTATTCAATTGATATATTTAAATCGATTAGATGTTTTGTTGGATGATTTTTGGAGAGGAGAAGGTACGTGATTTTTTTGGATTTTAAAGATAAAAATCACTTAAATCAAAAACAATTAAAAAATATTTAATGATGGATTATTATACATGAGATTTGCCATCAAATGGTTGGTTGGTCGTTTGGCGTTTTGTAGTGAAAAATTTTATAGTGAACAAAATTTTTTTGCTATAATCACATTTCGTGCAAAAGTAAAAATTACAATATTTGTTATATTTTATGAAAACCGACATCGAAAATATATATAAAAGTTAATTTAATGAGTTTGATATGAACACACATTCTCTATAAAATTATCTTAATTCTCACATCCGTAATTTCATCATGTGAGATAGTTTCAGAGAATATAACTTTAGAATCCAATGATTAATAAAAAAAAATTTGAAGATCTAATAATATGTCAATACTCTCTTATATGTAGCAACACATGGATATTTGAATAAAAAAATCTAGACAATTACCTAATTATCCAATTCATTTAAATTAAATAAATAATTAGTTTTTTTGTGAATATTAGAAATTTGAAAAATTAGAAGTTTGAATTTAAATTTTGTAGATATATTATATAATAATTTTATTAAAAATAATTTAAGATTTTTATTAAATAAATATGTTTTTAATGAAAAAAATATAAATTTCAATAGTTAATAAGTTGTATGAAATAATTGTGAGTTCCATAATAATAACTAAAAATATTAATAAATAAATATTTATTGATTATATATATATATATATATATATATATATATAATATTATGTTAATGTTGAAATAATCTTTAATAAATATATTAAAAATATATATTATATTTTTTGGGGAATCCCCGCGGGGAGCCGGGCGGGGATCCCCGTGGGGCAGGGAGACCATTCCCCGCCACCGCCCCGCCCCGCTAGGCGGGGAGGACTTTTTCCCCGCTCCGCGGGGGGGACGTTTTGGGGAATCCCCGCCCCGTCGGGGCGGGGCCCCGAGGAGAACGGGGATTCCCCGCCCCACCCCCATTCCTATCCAAGATGTGGCAGGGTTAATGGACTTCTACATTTCCACCATTCAGATGCAATCTGAAAAGATCACTTTCGAATGAAAATTCTTGGTTCTTCAGTATTCCAATGATATACTCAATGCTTCGATCTCAGCTTGAGTCATGCTCTTTGCTATAATGGCTGAAGTACATGTGTTATGACACAGCTTTTCAAGGTTGTTATTGTAACACTGTCAGCCAGCACTGTAGCTTTTACGTGGTACTACAGCACGGGTACTATAGCAACCCGAGGATTTCTTTGCAACTTCAGCCCTTTTCTCTTAGTTTTCCATTCTTTTCTCTCATCTCTCATTTCCTTGGTTTTTCTTTGGAGAAGAAGGGCTTTGGATGACCTTCTTCTTCTTAGTGGATTGAAGCTCCATGATCCATCATCTTCTCTTCTTTGAATCCAAAGGTAAGTACTCTTATCCATCTTGTTTCTTCCCTTGATGCTTGGTTAGAAAGTTGGAGCTAGGGTTGAGTTGTGAGTTTTGAAAAAGCTTGAATTTATCCTCCATTCTTGCTTGCTGATTGTTAGAACTTGAGAGGATGTTTTGAATTGTTGTTCTTCCATAGCTGAATGTAACCTATACCTAGATTTTTGTAGGAAAACCATGATTATTGTAGTTCATTAACTGTAGTAGTACTATAACACCGGTGAACTTTGGTTGTTTTACTTGTTACTTTGGTTGAGAATGAAGCCAAGAACCCTAGGAACTCTTTTGGAACCTTGGAACCCAGCTTTGAGCCAACCCTACACCTCGAGTAAGGTTACATTGCATTTAGCCATAGGTTTAATTATTTCATTCTTTTGCTTACTTTCTTGCTTGGTTTTGGGTGCATGTGGTTTTGTTTGGTTAGGTGGCGAAAGCTCGACTCGAGGCAAGGTGGAGGAGTAACTTTCTCAGGGTCTTTTCTCTCATAAGTTTGTGGGTGGGTTAAGTTGATGCACATTTATAGTAGAATATGATTTAAATGTCTCCATTATTTGATTTGAAATTGACTCATAGTTTTATCATATTTAAATTAATATGTTGATCAATTAGGAAGGAATTTCCTTGCTATTGATTTATATTGGAAAACTCTTGATGTTTGAATGAAAATGTTATGCCTATATTGGTATATTGGAATTGAAATAAATTATGAAACTTGCATACATTATATATCTTTTGGCAAACACACTTGTGAAAACGATAGATTTGAAATGGCGTTAATTTGGTTGCTAGCTAGTGCATAAGCCTAATTATGAGTGGATCACTAATATGATAATATCTGGTTATTCTAAACTTGGAGGATTACAGGTATTGTTTAGTTTAATGTTTAGAAGTTTAGATACTTTGTAGCTTTAATAGAGAGAATTGTGCAACAAAATGAGGAAATATTGTTAATAGTGGAAGCTTCAAGCATCAAAGATATTTAACATTTACCTATCTTAGAGTCGGAATTGATTTGAGAGTTGAATTAGGATGTATACTCGATTTATTTGTAAAAGTTGGAAATTTCTTCGAAGAGTAATGACAAACTACATGTGATGTATAAGTTAAGAGTTAGATTGAATTTTGATTGTTAAATTGAATGTTCTTGTGAACTTAAATAAATTGTTAGACTTACTGTTTTAAGAAATGGAAAGTATTTTTCAAGAGTTTTGGTAGTGAATTTGATATTAGTAAAGTTAATATGGGCAACTTGGGAGCAACAATACTTTGTTGAGGATTTAGGACTTGAATGATGTTCATGACAAATTTGTTCAAACACAGGCTTTGGTAAATGACTACTTGATGATATGTAAACTTTGTAGGCATATTAAAAATCTTGAATGAAAAGATTTGGTTGAGTTTTTGGCATGCAAAGTTACATGTAATGACTTAAATATGTTTGCTTGTTCATTGAGGCTTTCATATATGTAAATTGTGTAATTGGTAATCAGTTTGTTTATGGGGGAGTTGAACTTGTATTTTAAAAATTGAGATTGATAATGGCTAGTGCATTGTTTAGGGTCTTTAATAATTGATTCTTTATCAAATTGTTAGAGGTTGTGTAGTGACATCAAGTTTGAGAAGAATGTAAGTAAAGTAACAATTTCATGTCTTTAAGGAAGATTTGGATATTAGTCTTGAATTGTTCTTGGATTTACTTTTATATTTTGAGTGTTGGGTAATGAAGTGTTTAAGAGGTGGAGCTAGAATGATCATAGGTGTGGGTCAAGTGTTAGTCAGGCCAATAGCCCTGTTTGCATTGATAAATTTACTATATTTTCAAAGATCGGTGTGATGTATTCTAAAAGTATACTCACTGTTTCTTACGAAATTGTTGGTTTTTTACTTCAGGAGATGGTGTGAAACCCTTCATTCGTATAAGTATACTTTTGGTATCTATGTATATGAAATTTGTTTTCCTTTATAAGATGTTTGTGTTTGTCCTGAGTGTGGACATTACAGTATATTTATCATAAGTGGTTTTGTTGTATTAGAACTTGTTAATTCTACCGGTGTCACCATAAGCTTTTAAATTTGTTCACGAGAAACTCTTGAGCTTTAATTTCAAAGGTTGATGAATACACTTGTATTTTGAGATTGAAATCATTTATAAAACCGTGTATACATATTGATATGTTTTTGCCATCAACACTTGTGAAATCGGTTTTCATTTCCGGTATAGTGATGGTGTCCAGGATTTGGACTTTTGTGGGTGTTATGCATATATTGTATTATTGAGCTTCCATAAGTTTTGATGGTGACTGGGCAGAGCCTTTCCCTACTGTAGTGGGTGGTCTTCATGGCCAACTTGTAGAGGTGGCGTAAAGAATCGGATTTTTAGTCCCTCTATTTTAATTTGGCCTTAGAAAGTTTCTCTATTATCCAAATTGGTAAAATCAAGTCCCGACCACAACCACCATTACTTTTACCATCCAATGACACTGACGTGGCATTCTTAACAGATAAAATATTGATTAATTAATCTTTTTAGACAAAATGTGTTCCCAGTCAAGCAGATCCGGATCCGGATCCTATTGCATCTCAAAACCTAGACCTGATAAAACCTCGGCCTCCCCTAACTAGTGGCCAAAAAACACTTGCTCACCATCATCCTTCTCCCGACTGCAACAACACCGTCATCTCAAGCCAAGCTGCAACCGTCAGAGACTGACATCCACTCGCCAGTGCTCAGTCACTATTCCTTAACCAAGAGAGACCTTTCCAAAAAAGGTACTCCCCACTATCAACCAGTTAGGCAAGCAATTAGCACTGCCTTTATGTCTCTTAGGTTTGAATTACTATGTTTTGTTGCTATTTTCACCAAATTTACATCCTTGGGACATTCGTTCAGCATTAAGGTTTAACTATTACCTATGTTGAGGTTTAAAGAGATGTTACCTCTTTTCACTGCCCTATTAGCCCTGTGAAATTTTAACAAATTAGTTAGATCATGCATATTACTTTCAAAAATCTCTCCAACACTAGCAATTCTATGTATGTTGTGTTATGGCATAATTGACATGTGTATGACCTATTGTTGATTTTAATGGTTTGATCTGGTCTTTTTCTAGTCCTGGCTATTTCCTTTACTGAAAATTTATTATATAGGTTGTGCATCATAGGCATTATTAGAATTAATTGCTTAATGTTGGATAACTGCCACAAAATTACATGTAGTTTTGGCCTTTATTATGAATTTATTATATAGGTTGTGCATCATGGGTTTTAAAAAGATTCAACTATTAACTAGGGTAAGTTACTAGATTTACTAGACCTATAAGTGTCACAAAAATCCACATATATAGTTTTGGCCTTTATTGTGAATTAATTGCTTAATGTTGGTTTTTTTGGTATACAGTACCATGGATAGTTGTGAGTACACTCTTAAATATCACCATGGAGGGTCACTTGTAAGAGAATGGGAAATTAGATATGTCAATGGGAATATAAATGAGTTTGTTGTTAACCCTGAGAGGCTATGTCATTGGGATTTGCTGGGAGACATCAAGGAACTTGGTTATGACATTAGGCAGGATGTAAAATTATTCTACATAGATGATGAAAGGGTAATGAAAATAGTAGTGATGATGCAAGCATTGTAGCTTGGTTGATAGGTTAAGAGAGGCTTGGACAGTTGATCTTTATGTGTAAACATTATGCACTAAGCAGGATAAGCCCTTGCCAGAAGTATTAGTGCCTTAATTTGATAACACTGTGGGGTTAGATGTTGATTTGCAACAATATGTTTTGGAGTTGGATGTGGAGCACGAATATGAGAGTGCCAGTGAGACTAACTCAAGTAGGGATGATGCAAAGATGCTTGTAGATGCCTCATTCCTTGATTTTAACTTAGATACTCATACTGATGATGAGATAATAGGGTCTAGGGATAAAGTCAAAAAATTTATACAATTGAAGAAGGAAATACAATGGAAAGATAGTGAAAATATTAGAAATGTTGATGAAGCTAGTGGAAATGAGGGTGACTTTGGAGTTGAGTGGCAAGCAGCATGTATTGAGCATAGCCATGACACAAAAAGGGGGAAAGTTTGTAGATATGAAAGTGATTACATGGATTCATCAGATCTTGGAAGCTATGATGACACAAGTGATGGATCTGCTGGAGATGATGCAAGGAGGCACAAGTCATGTAGGATAGTTTATGACCCTAAAACTACTCTGGAGGACTTTTCCCTGGATCTTAGGTTTAAAGATCTCAAATTGTTCAAGAATGAATTTGTTAAGTTTTACACAAGGAAGGGATTTGAATTCAAGTTCATTAAAAATGATGCATTGAGAGTTAGGGCCAAGTGTGTAGCAAAAAACTGCAAATGGCTCATCTTATGCTCCTAGTGCAGTGCAAAGAAAATGTTTGTTGTCAAGCACTATGTCCTGGATCATTCATGCTTACTTGGGACCACAAAAAACAAGAGGATGACAACTCCTTTGGTTGCTAAAAATTTAGAGAAGTAATAGCTCCCATGCCATTCATCACGGCTAGGCAATTAGGAGCAATGGTTAGATCCTAGTTAGGAGTCTTCATTACTAGTAAAGTATGCAAGAATTCCAAGAGCTTAATGATGAAAAAAAGCTGAAGAGCTGTTCATGGAAGACTTCAAGGTGCTTAACAATTATGCACTTGAGTTACAGGCAACCAATCCAGGGAACAATGTGCTTGTTGTGGCTAAGATGGTTAACCAGAATAAGCTGCCTGTGTTCCAAAATATGTACATTTGCTTGATTGTTGCCAGGGAAAGGTTTTTAGTTGGTTTCAGGCGGATCATAGTTGTCGATGGTTGTTTTCTTAAAAGTCTACTCAAAGGGCAATTGCTTATGGCTGTAGGTAAGGATGGGAACAACCAAATGTTCCTTTTAGCATCGGTTGTTGTTGAGAAGGAAACTACTGAGACATGGGCATGGTTTTTTGAAAATTTGAAGGCTGATCTTGGCATGGGAGAAGGATTGGGATGGTCTCTAATAAGTGATATGCAGAAGTTACACAACACATTCCAATAAAACAATCACTCAGGTTATTTCCATTAGCTAGTCATGCACTTGAATTATTTTTCTTTTTTACGCAGGGTCTAATCCATGCAGTGAAAGATCTTCTACCTTTTATTGTACATAGGATGTGTGCAAGACACATCTGTACAAGATGGGGCAAGAAACATCAAGGAAAGGAGTTGGAACATCAACTATGGAATGTGGCCAGATCTACAAGCATCCCAGAGATGAGGAAACATCTGGACCAAATGAGGAAGATGAAAGGGGGAGACAATACTGTTGAAGAGTTACTTGAGAAATGGCCAATTCAAGGTTGGTGCCAAGCATTTTTTTAATGATCTGGTTAAATGCGAGGTAATCGATAACAACATCTGCGAAAGTTTTAATGGATTGGTCCTGTATGTAAGGTGTAGACCAGTTATCTCTATGCTAGAAACAATTAGGCAATATGTGATGACAAGGATTGTAGTGAAAAAAAATTATGCTAGCAGATGGGTAGGGGATTATGGGCCAAATGTTGCTACCAAGATTGAAAAAGAAAGGCCAAGGAGTGCAAAGTGGCAAGTTGAGTAGAATGGGAGTAATAGGCATGAAGTTTATTGGGATAACCTAATGATGCATGAAAGAGAAGCCTATGTTGTAATGCTTACTAAACAAATATGCTCTTGTGGCAAGTGGAGTAAAACAGGCATCCCTTGTCAACATGCTATGGCAACTATTGCTTTTTAAGGGGAAGACCCAACTAATTATGTGGCTCACTTGTTCAGAAAAGAAATATATGAAAAAGCATACCAATTCTAGTTAATCTAGTGAAAGGTAGGGATTTCTGGCCAGTGAGTGATGAAGGGCAACTTCTGCCTCCTTTTGTGACAAGAATGCTAGGTTGACTAGTTAAGGAAAAGAGGAGAGATCCTTTAGAAACCAAAAACAAAAGTGAAACAAAAATGTCAAGAAGGGTCAGAGTATTCAAGTGCAGTTATTGTCATGCTGAAGGCCACAACAAGATCACCTGCCCAAAAAAGTTTAACATAGATGTAAGTTTTAATTTTTTTTTCATCTATATCAATTAACTGGCCTTTAGCTATAATTTTTTCTTGATGCAGGACATAGCTAACAACAAGAGCACCTGCTCAAAAAGGTCTAAAAGGACTAATGCATCTGTAAGTATTTTTTTCCTGTCTGTTAGTTGTCCACAATCTATGTAATTTTTTTCCTTAATGCAAGGCACAACTAACAACATATTAGAAACATCAACCCAAAATAAGAATGTAGATGTTAAAATCAAAGGGGGAAAGAAGTATGGGGTAGCAATGCCTCCAATATAGGTTTTAAAAATAAGAATATTAATCTCTTTTGGAAAGTTGATAAGTTATGCAATTTTAAAAATTGTGGCATTTGTATTTTATATGTGCAGGGTGCTTATAGTGGGGTAATTATTGTTCGCAGAGAACCCCCCAATTCCCCTTCATTCATCACTGTTGCTGAATTGATTGTAATATTTTTCCTTTTAAAGCATCTCAACTTCTGCCTTCTTTAATGGTTATTAATATAGGGTTGGTGTCTATGACGATTAGGGAAGAAGAAATCTAAGGGCTTCTACAGGGAGAAAGCAACATAAGGAAGGAAACCAACAACCAAATACTTTAGTGGACCTTACAGAAATACTAACTCAGGAGAGAATGGAAACTAGGGGTGTAAATGATACACCAATACTCGCAAGCTACTCGAGCTCGACTCGAAAAATACTCCAATTCGACTAGATCATAGCCGAGTCGAGCTCGAGCTCAAGTAGCTCGAGTAGTCGAGCAAGCCGAGTTCGAGTATCTTAATATTTAACTTGAGTGCTCGCGAGCCTAATCAAGTAGTTATATATATATATATATATATATATATATATTATTTTATACTAAAATTACAATTTTATCCTCCACTAATATTAAAATTTTTAAATACCTTTTTTCATTAAGATTAAATAACTGAAATTTAAATTTTAAATAAAAAATCGTAACTATAATTTAAAAAATAAAAAATTAAAAAGTAACCCTAATCTCTCTTTCTCATCCGCCTGGACTGCCTTCATGCCTCCGCAGTCCTCCCCGAGTCCCCTGACCCCGACTCCGCCTGCATCTTCGCAAGAATCCCAGGCCACCACCATCCTTCACGAATCACTAGCCCAACTTCCCACCAAGGCAGACTTCACACACACACACACACACACACACACACACTCTCTCTCTCTCTCTCTCTCTCTCTCTCTCTCTCTGCACTTGGCCACCATCATCCTTCACCAGCCCAACTTCCCTACCAAGGCCACCATGAATCCCAGGTTTTCATCTCATTCTTTTTTATAATTTTTTTAATTTTTTAACAAGTAACTTGATTTTTTGCCAAGTGATTCATCGATGAAGCTAAACCCATTCTTTATTTGCTTGATTTTCTTTTAGTCATTTGATTGTCAAATACTGTTTCAGGTTTTTCAAGGAATCTAGTGAGGAAGAGGGGGAGCATGTAGAGAAGCTGATGAATTACTAGGTATTTTGTTAGCTATGTTTTTCTAATTTTCTTGCTTCTCGTTTTCATGACTTCATGTGCTCTATGTCAGTCTCTTGTTTGTTTTTCCCCTTCATAAATTTTCTTATATTTTTTGAATATTTGTTAGAACAAATGTGTGTGTGTGTGTGTGTGTGTGGGGGAGGAGTGAAGGTGCATTCAATTGTAAGGCCTCCCTTTGAATTTGACCACCCTGAGAAAGGAGAGGCACTACATGGTAAGCTTTTAACCATGAATGCTGTATATGTTTCAGAATAATTCCATTACAAGTTATGGTTGTGAAATTCCATTTCTGCAAATTATATTGCTTTGATTGATGTTTATTGTCGTGTAGGCCATTTTTGTACCATTTTAGTCTCAATTAGATATGCTTAATATGGCATAACCATGGGTCCATGATAGAGATTTTTTATAGACTTATAAATAGTAATTTTTAGAGCGTATAAATAAATTTGATGTTTACAAACTTACAATGATTGTTTATAATTTAAAGAATTTTATTTCTCTAACTGATTTTTTTTGAAGAACAGGAGACTTCCAAATCCAAAATAACAATCCGGTTTTCCATCTAAGAAAGGTACTTTCTTTTACTTGTAGTCCATATTTTGTTTAATGCTTGATTCAAATATTCAATTAACTAATAAAAGTTAAGGCTGATTTTATTTTATTATTTTTTAAGACAACATATCATCAAATACACCAAATGTCTCCTCTACACCATTTCAATCAAGAACAGTTTCATCTACTAATCAGGCTATGCTTGATGTGGTGATTCTTCAATGAATGAAAGTTTAGATGGTGATAATGGTAATGCAAATAAATCCATTGATCCCAATGATGAAAAACATGATGTTGTTGACCTTGAGGAAGACGGAGAGGAAAATGAAGGTAATGAGAAGATAAGAGCAAAAACTTATACTGTTTAGATGGAGTTTAAATAAATTACTCTTGCTGATGGTTCTAAAAAAGGAGGGTGTGTCCATTGTAAGAGAAGGTTGGCTATAAGTGCTAGTAAAAGTACAACTCAATTTAAAAGACATCTATCAATATGTTTGAAAGTGAAAGATTTATCAAAATCAACAACAAAGGATAGCTTTCAAGCCCATCGAAGCAGGAAGTAGTTCTGGTATTGAAATGTTGCCGGCTCTCACAAATGACAAGTTTGACTTGGTGAAAATAAGAGAGCTTGCTGCACATTGGATACTTATGCATGAGCATCCACTTTCAGTAATGGAAGAAGAGGGTTTCAATATGATGCAAAAACGTGGGATGCCTGGATGGGAAAAAGTCTCACGTGATACCATCAAGAAAGATTGCATGCAAGTTTATGAGAATGAAAAAAATAAATGGAAGGCATTGTTGAAGAATGTTAACAAGATTAGTTTGATTACAGATTTGTGTTAGTAAAGTAATCAGAAGATTGAGTATATGATTTTGATAGCCCATTTTATTAATTGTAATTAGAGTTTACAAAAGCGTGTCATTAATTTTGTTCACATTCCACCTCCTCATCGTGGTGTTGAAATTGCCAATTGCATTTTTAGGTGTTTGAAGGAGTGGAGAATTGAAAACAAGGTGTTTACAATATCTGTTGACAATGCTTCAAGCAATGACGTGGCAATTAAAATTCTCAAAGATACCTTTTCAAGAACTAAGAGGTTGCTTTGTGGAGGAAAGTTGTTTCATGTTCGTTGTTGTGCATACATCCTAAATATCATGGTTCAAGATGGGATTTTTGAAATGAAGAAATAATTGAAGATATTCATGAAAGTGTCAAATTTGTGAATAAAAATGAGGCAAGGCTTTGTTGGATTAAAAGGCAAATGATGGAGATGATTTTATTCAAGTAATGGTTGGTCGAATGAAGTGTAAGTTTGATAAATATTGGGGTGAATGTAATTTGTTGATGTCTGTGGTTGCAATTTTAGATCCAAGATGAAAATAAGGGTTGTTGAATTTTCTTTTTCCAAAATGTATTCAGATAGAGATGCAAGAGAAAATATTGTTAAAGTTCAAGAAGCTTTATATGATATTTATGAAGAATATGTTTTCGAGTATCAAGTTGACAATGAGCATAGTGGTGAAACTTTAATGCTTAACAATGATGATATTGGTAGGAATGGTAAAGAGAAAAATTCAGGTTGTTCTGAATTTTCAAACTATGTGAGATCTGTTGAAAAAGCCTCACCACAACATTCTGATCTTGATGCCTACCTAGCTGAAGGTTGTTTCTTTTTTGAAGGAGATCCTAATTAGTTTGATGCTCTAGAATGGTGGAAAGGGAGTACTTTAAAGTATCGCATTTTATCACGAATGGCTCGTGATATACTTGCTATTCCTATAACTACAGTCGCTTCAGAGGCTGCATTTAGTGTAGGGAGTAGAGTTATTGATACTTATTGGTCTTCATTAGCTCCTGAAACAGTGCAAGCATTACTTTGTGGAGGAGATTGGTGTCGAAACCTTCATGGGGTAAAGAAGAAAAATAAAGTGAGTTCATTGCTATTTTTTGTGTCAATTTGATTTTGTTTTTGAATGACTATGATTATTAGTTTGCTTTAATGTGATATGTTTCGTTTTTTATTAGTTTGTAATGTTGATAGAATTGATTTTGCTTTTTATTCCTTTCATTTTTTTTCTTGTTTTAGTATGATTTTTAAAATATTTCTATTTTATCTTGTTCATATTAGAAAGAGAAGAAATAAGTTGAGATTACACTTGAAATTCCTGGAAGTTGAAGTCTTCAATAGTATGAAACATTACTTTTTCATGTTAATAGCATTTGAGTTTATTTATTTATGCCTTATTATTTATTTTATCATTAATTATCAAACTTTTTTGTTCTCTAATTATTTATTTGTATAGGTTTGATGAAAGACACGGGGGACTCTCACTCCATGAAAAATTTGTTCATTAGAATGTGAGAGCATATATGTTAATGTGTTTACTAATGGTTTTCTTTTTTGCTATGGAGTCATGGACTTTTTGAAATTTAGCAATATGATGTTATTATAAATTTTTTATTATTATGATTATTAGTATGATTTTGTGATATTGCCTGGCTATTTAGATTGGAGGGAACCTACAATCTAAATGCTCTGATGAGAAATCATCATTCATGACTTTGGTATGGCAAATTTTTTCAATGGATGTCTGGTGCCTTTATCCTCTAATAATTTATATTACTAACCCTAATGAAAGTTCAATTTTCCCACTGTATGGGGAGATCATTAGATGTGGAGGTTACATGCCATAATTATTGCTCTTATTTCCTTGGTAAAGACCATGGCGGATAACCAATTGGATGCTGATTGTGACTGATCAAGTTGTTTTTTTTTTTGAAAAAAAGGAATTGTAGCTGTAGCTATTTATTGAATAAAAAGAAAGATACAAAGAAGTACATGATGGAAACTAAAAGAAGATATAAACCTAAAAATACCAAGACAACTAAAACAAAAATAGGTTAAAAAGTAAAACCAACATCATGAATGAGCTTCATCAACCAACGAGGCTTCTCCACCCCTGTGTGAAACAAGGATAAAGGGATCTGCCTGGTACCATGAGCTGCAAGAGTAATGGCAATATGATTCCAGCTCCTAGGGATATAATCTAATCGAAAATTGTTCAAATAGAGCATAAGTTGATGGAGATTATCCACAACATCATTAGAGATCCAAGTATTGTTGTGAACACCATCAACCACACTTAGGATGAGCTCCCTCGAACTAACATAGATCAAGTTGGTTTAACAGATGCTACATTCTGAAAGACTGGATATCTAATAAATTTTGCTTGTTTGCAACTGAATGTTCGACATCAAGGTGATCATCTCTTTCTGGGTAGTCAATGCTTATCTATACACATGCCTTCAAATGTTGTTCTTTGCATTCAAGCACATATCATTCCAAATCTGATGAATGTTTACAATATGATTTTTTTATTTGATATTTTGGATGCAGAAAGAAATTGGAGTATGTCACTCCCCGGGTTTAGTATAGAAGAGATTAAGTGCTATAAGAAACCTGTGAGAGTTTCAAAACCACATATGAAGAATTTTAAATGTAATTGCTTGGGTGATATACTTGCTATAATTTTATTTTATTTTTTCTTTGTTGTTGTCTTCTACTACAGGTAATAAATGATATTCACAAGGAAAGACTTGCTGTTGTATGTATTATATCCTACAAAATTTTATGATTTGAATTGCATGCATCTTGTTGTTATCCATGCCCTTGTATGGTTATGGGCCAGTCATGCTAGGTTTATGTATTACATACATCGTGTGTGCCATTTGCTACTTTAAACATGCAATATGTGCCTGTGTTTTCAGATCAATAAATCAATGGTAGCAATAGGCAATTCAGGGAATGTGAAAAACCCGACTTCTGCACAAGTTGCAGCAAACTCTAAATCTCATACTGCCAAACCACCACCAGTTTGAAGTTTCAACAGTTTATTCTCATCCTCACTGATTTCCTAAATCCATCATACAAATCTTTTTGCAGTATCCTTCTTAACATGTGCATACTAACTTCTCATGCCAGATAACATTCAAGCACATATCATATTGAAAGGTCTGAAGCTTGGATCATGATGATTTAGTGGATTCTAGATCACATTTGGTTTGTATTTCTCTCCCTTATTTTTAATGTAAATGCAAATTAGATGTGTCTTATGTTATTTCATTTGCTCTTTCTTGTCTGTCACTATTTGGATTAGACTATAATGGTTTTTTTAATAAAAACCTTTAGCATGAGTTGGAAAATCAAGTGTTCTACTGGAGTTTCACTGATGTCAAAATGGCATATAAGTAAATAATTTTGATGTTATCAGTATGTGGGGTAAAAAAGCAGTATGTGAAATTATAAGAATCCTCCTATTCTGGAAATTCTTAAGTTGTTATGATTGTGAATTCATTTCTATTTCATATGTTTTGTTGATCAGGTTTCTGAAATTCTGGAACCAGAAGCTGGTTATCCCAAAGGGGTTGACAAGTCTAGAAACTTGGTGATGAGCAACAACGCTATTCTACAAGTGGTGACAAGTATGAATTGTAAAACCATATAATTTTATTGTTCTATTGTTCTAACTTCTAAGTGTTCAATGATGTTATCTTTGTTATCCTCACAAAATATTAAATTTAGGTGTGATGATGTAATATTATAATAATTTTTTGTATTTATTATTGTTATGGGTTTATGATATATGAATATCATGTTTTGAGTATGATATATGAATAAAAAAACTTTGAACCGAGCTCGAGTTCAAGTATAAGAATAAAATCAAGTGTATTGGACTTAATCGAGCTCAATCGAGCGAGCTCGAGTAGTTCGACTTATGTTTCGAGTCGAGCTCGAGTTTTAAAACAGAAACTCGATCGAGTTCGACTTAAGTTTCGAATACCGAATTTTCAATCGAGCTCGAGCTCAAGCGCCTTATTACTCGGCTCGAACTCGTTCGATTACACCCCTAATGGCAACTATTGCATCAATACAAAATCCTAGAGCTTCAACTATGGAGAAGTGTTAAAAAATAGAGTTTTATTAATAGATTTTTTTTTTGTCTGTGAAAGTACTTTGGATTTGTTAATGTAATTTACACTAATGGGCTATGTTAATGTATTTTTGTTAAAATTTTGTTGTATATGTGGTTGGCATGCACATTGGTCAATTGCAACATATGTACTTATATCAATGATGGAATTGATATAAATTTATATGAATGGAATTGGGAATGGAGTTTGTGAATGTTTTGGACATTTGTGAGTTTTGTTCATCTATAAGATATGGCTGTAGAATTGTCTTGCATAATTATTATTTTCCTGCAAATTAATCGCTGCAAAATTCTTTAAAAAAAAGAAGATTGTTGTGGGAATGCCATCTATTTATGTCTTGTGTTTTTAGAGGAAGAGAAGTTCTATACTTAGTTGGAACCATAGTGCTATTATTTGCCAAAACTAATATATGTTATTTCCTTGTTACTTCCAAACATTTAGCAAAGTAATTATCCTTTTTGAAATCTTGTTTATTCCCAATAACAAAAACTTAAGATTTATTAAGTGCTTGAATCCTTGGTCCACCTAACATCAACTTGAATTACCTATATATTATTTGGTTATATATTTATCCCTTAAATATCCACTTGCCTTTATGTCCTTGCCTATCTCCTTCCTAAAATTTTTAACATCCTTGTTTTGACAATATTTCCTTTGAAATTATCTTTCTAGCTATTTTGGTTTTAGGTGGCCATTTTTCTTCAATTGATGAGATACATTAGACCTTGTATTTTTACAAATTTTAGTATATTATTGTATTAATGCATTTCTTCCTTGAGATTGGTCGAATAATTATTTATTGGTTTCACTATTATTTATATTTGTGTTATTTTATTTTATTTTTGTAAATCCTTTATTTTCTTGAATTTTGGGAAAAATATTTGTGAAAATGTTGTTATTTCTCCAAAGTGAGAACTAGTGCTTAGGTTTGGAAAAAAAGTGAGTATTTCCTTTTACATTATTTATTTATCTGTTTATTTAATTATTTACTTTACTTTTATTAGATGAATTTTTTTGGAAAAATACTTGTGGATATTCTGTATTCTTGGCTTGGAATTGTATCTCGAATTTTTTTGGTCTCCAAATGAACAATATGCAACCCCTCGCTGGGGGTTAAACCCTGACCTTGTCGACAAGTAATTTTGAAAAATGAGACTCGATAGCCAGACCGTGTCCGCTCGGTGAAATAATCAACGACCACTGTTATTCGGGCCCTCGGGTCACCGAGGGTAAATAAATGATTTCGATTATTTCGCTCGGGTCCGTCACCGAGGGTAAACAAATGACCTTTGACACTTTCAGTGAATTTGGAGTCATACTTTGGATATTGTATTTATTGTTTTACCTTTGATTTTGTTTACACTATTTTGTGCTATTGCATTATTTTTTGTGTGTGAAATTTTCAGACCTGAACTTTTGCTTCCAGTTTGTTTTGGATTACTTACTTGGCTAGTGAGCTCATGGATTTACTTTTAAATCCTTTTTAGATCGTGGGAGCGAGAGACCCTGTGGATCTTAGAAGACTTCAAGAGATGCCTTCTTTGGAATTATGTTCTGTGGCTTATGTATTTGCATTTGTTGTATTATTGTGTAAGGACCTCCTTGTAGGTCGTACTGTATTTCTTTCGCTTTGTATTTGGGTTTGGTTGTAAACCTTCAGTTGTACTCTTATTTAGTATTTTGTCAGTTATTTTCTACTCCTAGTTTGTATTTAGGTTTTGAGGCCTTGCAGGTTCACTGGGCCCCGCCTTGTGGGTCTGCGGCCGTTTGTCAGCGCACTAGGTTCGGGGCGTGACAATAACCATATGAACTGAGCCCAAACAATGATAGGCTCATACACATTAAGCTTAGTAAGGCTTAACAATATTTAATGTAATATTAAAAATATTTTATGAATATAAAGAGAATAATAAGAATAAAGAGCCAGAATATTTACTAAACACCTTGATAATTTACTTCTTATTTTTTTCTTCCACTTATTTCTTCTTTTCTTTTCTTTTCTATATCAAAAATATACACGTGAAGGGGGGTATTTATAGGTTTACAAGAGTTGAATGAACGGTCTAGATCGATTTGATCGGATGGTCCAAAATACCCTGGTGGGTGGAATAGTAACAATACTAGCGGATGCTATAGTACCACATGGGCGCCTGCTACAGTGTTGCGCATGCTACATTAATATCTAGAAGTTGCTACATTAATGCCGACTACTACAGTGATATTGCTACAGTAGGCATCCATTTATAATATTCATAACACTCCCCCTTGGATGCTTACACCCTAAGAATATGCCTCATTAAAACCTTGCTAGGAAAAACCCAGTGGGATAAAAACCTGGCTAAGGAAAAAGAGTACACTATCCTTGGTATGCTTGAGGATTACTGCCTCATTAAAAAGCTTGTCTTGGAAAAACCCATTGGGATAAAAACCTTGGCGAAGGGAAAAGAGTACAGTCTCCCCTTCAAATAAATAACTTTAAACTTATATCAGAAGTACTTACATCCTTAAGTCTTCTCATCCCGATTTTGTGTATAAATCTTTGGTGAATGCACTTAGGAAGTGATTTTGTGAATAGATCAGCTTGATTCTCATTGGATTGAATCTTTTGAACTTCCATAACGCCTTCTTTCTAGAGATCATGAGTGTAGAAAAATTTGGTGATGTATGCTTCGTTCTGTCACATTTTAATATAACCTCCTTGTATTTGAGAAATACAAGCACTGTTGTCTTCATAAATTACTGTAGCATTTGCTGTAACAGTAATTTGCATAATGCCTGTATATGACCAATCATAGATCGCAACCATTAGCATTCACGACTTGCTTCATAGAGAGCTAGAATTTCAGCATGATTTGTTGAAGTAGCCGTAAGAGTTTGTTTTGTGGAATGCCATGAGATAGATGTACCATTATAAGAAAATATGTATTCAGTCTGAGATTGCCCTTTGTGGCGATTAGACAGATACCCACCATCAGCAAAGCCTGTGAGGTTGGATGAAGATTCTTGTGGATAAAATAAACCCAGATATGTAGTTCCTCGTAAATAACGTAGTACGTCTTTTACTCCATTCCAGTGTCTTCGTGTCGGTGTAGAGCTGTATCTTGCTAGAGTTAGGTGGAAAAGATCACAAAATTTTAATGCAGAAAAACTACAATGTACAAGATATATATAGATACACATGTATATAAATATGGTAGCTATACAAATATAAATATACAGCCGTATACACAGTTGTATTCCCTAACACCCCCTACAAACTCACGGGGGATCAGACATCGAGAGTTTGGATAAGAGAAAATCATGTTGTGCCTGTGTCTGAGATTTAGTAAACAGATCTGCAAGCTGACGCTCAGAAGGAACAAACTGGGGAGCTAGGATGCCTTTGTTGTACTGATCACGCAAGAAGAAAGCATTAACACCAATATGCTTGGAGAAGGAATGTTCGACAGGATTCAAAGTGATCTGAATGGCACCGGTGTTGTCACAATGTAGAGGAGTAGGAGCATGTGAGACAACACCAAGATCATGTAAAAGCTAACGCAACCAAACAATCTCCTCAGCAGTAGTAGCCATAGCGCGAAGCTCTGCTTTAATGCTAGACCGAGAAATACCGGTTTGCTTCTTGGACTTCCAGGCAATAAGAGAAGAGCCCAAGAACAAACAGAATCCAGTAACAGAACGACGATCAGACGGATCACTAGCCCAAGTAGCATCAGAATAGGAACGAAGCTCCAGAGAACTGTGCTGAGAGAAAAGAAGGCCTCGAGACAGAGTCGCCCGAAGATAGCGCAAAAGCCTCAAAAGATGGGTATAGTGAACAGAAGTAGGTGCACTAACAAACTGACTCAAAACATGCACAACATAAGCAATGTCTAGACGAGTGAGGGTAAGATAGACCAGGCTCCCAACCAAGTGACGATAACGTGTAGGATCAGATAAGGGAGTCCCCTCATCAGCACGCAACTGAAGATGTAGCTCCATAGGAGTGGTCACAACTCAAGAGTCAGAGAGAGCTGCCCATGCGAGAATATCAGATGTGTAACGCTGCTGGGATAACTGAAAACTAGTAGAAGTAGAAGTGACCTCAATACTTAAAAAATAGCTCAATCGACCAAGATCAGTCATCTGGAAATGTTGCTGAAGGTGATGCTTTACAAAATCCACATGAGTAGGGTCATCACCAGTGATGATCATATCATCCACATAAAGTAATAACAAAGTCTGACCACGAGAGAAAGAGTGCACAAACAAAACAGGATCATGCGGACTAGGCTGAAAACCAACAGCAATCACAGCATAACTTAAATGCTCAAACCAGGCGTGAGGAGCTTGTTTGAGACCATAGAGATCTCGCCGTAGGTGACAGACCAAACCAGAAGGAGAAGAAAAACCAGGGGGAGGAAGCATGTAAACCTCATACTGTAGATCCCCGTGAAGAAAAGCATTTTTCACATCAATCTGAAAAAGGGACAATCGTCGAACAGCAGCTATAGCAATAAGAGCTCGAATGGTAGTCATATGAGCCACGGGAGCAAAAGTCTCATCATAATCACGTCTCTGCTCCTGCAGAAAACCACGAGCCACAAGACGAGCCTTATACCGTTCTACAGAACCGTCAGAGCGAGTCTTGACTTTATAGACCCACTTGCAGGTAATGGGAACAGCACCAGGAGAAAGGGGAACCAAATCCCATGTAGAGGTGCGCTCGAGTGCCTCCAACTCAGCAGATATAGCAGCCTGCCACTCATGTATTTGGACAACCTCTCGATAAGAAGATGGCTCTGGAGGGCCATGAGAAGGAGAAATAGGTAGGTCAAGAAACTGAGAGGCAAGAGTAAGGCGATCAGGGGGATGACGATTACGAATAGGATAGCAACGTGCAGGGGGATCATCCACAGGGGACACATCAGAGGAAGCCTTTGGTGCCGGGGTGACTGCTCAGGAAGAGGAGGAGCGGAAATAGAAACCTGGACAGGATGGTCAGCAGTCAACGGTGAAATAGATGGAGGAGAGGATGGACGAGATACAGGTGGAGGTGTGAGACAGAGGAGGTGGTGAGGACATAGTGAGAAACTGAACATCAGTCGATGTAGTAGAGGAGTGAGAAGAAGAGGAAGGGAAAGAGATAAAGAAAAGGTCGATCCTCAACAAAAGAGACATCACGCGAGATACGGAGGCGACGTGCAATAGGATCATAACACCGATAGCCTTTGTGCTCAGGACTATAACCAAGATACAAGGAACAGACTGAGGAGAAAGTTTAGTTTGCTCTCGAGGCAAAAGAAGGATATAACACAAGCAACCAAACACACGAAGATGAGAATAACGGGGTGGACTGGAGAAAAGACACTCCCCTGGACTACGACCCTGAAGAAAGGAAGAGGGTAGAAGATTGATGAGGTAAACAGCAGTAGAGACAACCTCAGCCCAGAAGTGAGGGGGAACATGAGAGGCAATGAAAAGAGTACGAGTGGTCTCAAGAATATGACGATGTTTCCTTTCTGCAGTGCCATTCTGAGCACGGGTACCAGGACAAGAGAGCTGAGGAAGAGTGTCGTGGGAGGCAAGAATCTCACGAAAACCATGAGAAAGATACTCCCCCTGAATCGGAACGGAAAGTACGAATGATAGCAGAAAACTGGGTGCGCATCATATTAGAGAAATCAATATATACCTTAAAAAACTCGGAACGAGAACGCATAAAATAAATCCAAGTGTAACGGGAGAAATCATCAACAAAAATAACATTATAACGATGTCCACCTTTGGAAACAAACGGGGCAGGGCCCCAAACATTCGAATGAACTAATTCAAACGGAGAACCAGACCTAGACACACTCGAAGGATACGGGAGTTGTAGCTGTTTGCCAAGTTTACAACCAGAATACTAGAGTGAGAACTATCAACTAAAACACGACCTAAAACGCCCTGATGAATAAGAGAAGACAGACGAGAACCACTAGGATGGCTAAGCCGATGATGCCACTGATGGAAACGAACACTAGAAAAACAATAAACAGAGGTCGCTGGTAACGTAGAGGAGGACGGAAGACGAAGATGATCGAGCACATACACCCCACTATGGCGATGGGCAGCTCCAATCAGGGTCCCTGTAAGATGATCCTGTACACGACAACCAAACTCATTAAAAATAACAAGATAGATAAGAGAAGCGAGCTGGCTAGCAGAAATAAGGTTCATGGAGAGGTAGGGTACAAAGGCAACATCAGGAATATGAAAATGAGTGGTGTGTAAGAGGCCACGACTAGGGACAAGGAGGGTCGTGTCATTAGCGATAATGACACGAAGATCAGAAGAAAAGGGGTGAAGAGAGTGAAGGTGGGTAGCATCATAGGTCATATGAAAAGAAGCTCCAAAGTCATGCAAGCAAGAGGATGAAGAAATACCTATAGGGGAAAGGCAACTGATGGGTGAGTTGAGACGTATGAGACATCTTGAGTGAGTACTGGGGTCGAAGAGGGAGAAATCGACTCCGAAAGTCATGAATAAGTCGCTGAAACCGCCGTCAGACAACCGGACTACCCTAAGGAGTTGAGGGTGGGGTAAATGGCGCCGTCAGCTATTAGATGAGCCTCAGTAGCTATGCGACACTCAGTACGAACATGGCCAAGAGCATGGCAATAATGACACCGAACTGACTGTCGATGGGGTGCACTAGAAACCGGTCCCTGAGACTGAGAAAGAGGACGGACAGGAACGCTAAGACCAGGAGACGGCATCAAAGGATCAATGGTCGGCACTTGGTTATGCTAGGGAGCAGCAAGAACAGAGTGAGGAGCAACAGGTGGTGGAACCACATCTAAGGACCAAAGACGAAGTCTCCCTCAAAGAAGCACATAAGCTGAGTATCACTAGCGCATTTTGAGGTATAACCCAAATGTAGTAGTCGAGCACGAACGGCCCTCGAACTCAAAGCCAAGACGCATGAGAAAACTCATAAACGCAAAGATAATCGCGATCCCGAGCAATGGCAAGACACTCGGGCACATGTCGAGAAGGGAGAATGAGTTATCTCATCACATCGACACCATAAATCACCGAGCATGACAAAGAAATCCGAGACAGAGTTCTCACCCTGATAGGTGGAGGTGAGAGTCTGTACCAAGGAGTAGCGCAATGAAGCTCCACTCTATATAAGGAGTTTATACTTATGTAAGAGTGATATAGTTCAGACACCTCTGAACCTTCTGCTTGAGTAATAAAAGAAGAATTCCCAAGTTTAATTCTCGGCCTTTTTACTCTGAGTACTAAGATTTAGCTGAAGAACTTGGAAGAACTTTTGTTGAGGTACTTATTCTCTTTACTCTCTAATTTCTCGACTATCCAGCTATCTCTCATCTCTGGTATCAGAGCTTTTTTCTAATTATCTTCTAAAAAACTTAATATCTTCAGAGACGAACATGTGATTTTACTTCTGCAACCTTAATATGAAAATTATCTCTAGTAACTTTATTTTGCATATGCTTTCGAACTTTCTAAGGTATACAAGAGGCATATTTTAGTCAGTTGATCAGAAGTGGGCTGCGCTACGGCAATAGCACACCTGATAAACTCGTGTAATTAGGGGAGGCCTGCATGCTAGCAGTGATCTTTCCCCAGAAGTTTTTGCGAAATCTATTATAACATAGATTGTTTTCTATACAATCTTTTAATGAGACACTAAGGATGTGTAAGGTGGAGACTCGATAAGCATCCCTAGAACCTGCCTAAGTACGCGGAGTGGAAAAAAGGGGGAAATAGGGCAAGTAAGGGCGTAAGACGGTACACTAAGAAGCATCCAACATAGTGTGCTCATATTTATGTTATAAGATTTTGCTAATAGAATATGTCTAAACAACTTGAATACTTAGATCTAGAACTAAAGCATATCCAGAGTAAAGTTTCTCTTGATAATTTTAAATATTATTGCTTTGCAGAAGGAAATAGTCATAAACACAGGTTCCACTCTGAAGATCATCAATTAAACTTGTTGTGTGATACTTCTTTAAATATCTTATAAAATTTGCATGTTTGTAGAAATTATTGCTATCAAACAAGTGAACGTTTCCTTGAAATAAATAATAAAAAGTTTAAAAAACAAAAAGAAATAGACGTAAAAGCTTTGAATATCTCAAGCAACAAAAAGTTCCATTGCAAGGACAATAATTAATCAAATGCATATCTATCAAGGAAAGTCGAAAAAGATATTTTTTTCAAGCTTTACAGAAGGTGGAAGACAAAGTTAATAATTTGGAAATTATTGTTTCCAAATTATTAGAATTAGTTAATAAATTAATTTAATGAGCAAAGACGATTTGGAACGGTTAAAAGCTCAACAATCTATTGAACAATCAGCTTTTGGACTTTTCATTGGATTCTCTACAAGTTCTTCTCAAATATCAGGATCCAAACAAAATAATACAATAATTGAGCTTTTATTATCATTACACAGAAAGCTTGATTTATTAACACGAAAGTGTTAAACAAATTTGACCTGTAGAAGAAGCAATAGTAAATCTCATCGCTAAAGTGCAAAAATCTAAATTTAGGAACCAAGATGCAGAGGAAAAACTCATCATAAAAAGCACCACCAAGAAAAACTTTTTCGCTTTGGGGAAGATCCAAAGAAACAAGTTGAAGAACATGCAGACTAAAACATGGGAGATAAAGACCTAGTACTCTTGCCAACCAAGGATATTATAAGGCCTTACAAGAGACAATGGTATAAAAATTCAAATGCGAAGGACAAAAAAGTGGTTATAAAAACATTGATCAATCCAGAACAACAACTTGATCTAAGTAGAGCTAAACAGCACTAACTAATTCCAAATGGAAACACTATACCAAAGATGGTTTTTGGGAAAAGTCTCCCAAAAGTTTACCAACATTATAGTGAAGAAATAATATCCTGCTGTGATAATAAACAATAGATAAATTTGAGTTTCCTCTCAAATGATTCAAAACGTGAATTATTAAAAAGGAAATATCCACTAATTCATATTGATTAGTCCTTATAGGCATATATGGCCTTCACAGAAAAAATTACGGCTCCAAGGTTTTAATTACTTTGGTAGATTCCTCAGATAACATACCACGTAGCAACCATTGATCTATGGAGATAGATATGAGCAGTAATCATGAAATCTGTTATTTAGCCCCTAGATATGGCAATGGCTGTTTCTGATTTTTGCAAGTATTTTACACTCATAATCAAAACAAAAAGGATATGAATCAATGAGCCGTAGAAATAATTTGCTAATAACCAAGACACTGGTAGGAAGGTTAGGATTCAATTCCTCCACAACTTACAAATTAAAAATAGAAAATGTATTAGTACATTTGGAAACTCAGGGAATCAAAGCCATTGAAGGAAAGAAATTCTCCTCAACGTAATATGATAATGAAGAATGGCAAATCTCTTAGGCCAAACACAAAAAGATACCCACTAGATTAGATTATTGGGCCTCAACATCCAAAGAATCCGTCAACAACAACTTTCAGTTTTTCCTCTTACAAACCAGGAAGGATAAAGAGAAATGTAAGAATTTAGTGATAATGAAATAATACTAGTCATTACAAGTGACTATGAGGAATAGACTCAAGAAATATTTGGTTTACAACAAGAATTCGGCTCATCGTGGGAACCCTTTAAATATAGAATAGGAACCAAAAAGAAGAAAAAATAGGTCAACCTATTTATGATCATTATGAAGAAAGATGAGATGAGAGATAGCTGGATAGTCGAGAAATTAGAGAGTAAAGAGAATAAGTACCTCAACAAAAGTTCTTCCAAGTTCTTCAGCTAAATCTTAGTACTCAAAGTAAAAAGGCCGAGAATCAAACTTGGGAATTCTTCTTCTATTACTCA
>NC_052480.1:9277714-9401500 GCF_009730915.1 Dioscorea cayenensis subsp. rotundata | reverse complement strand
TTGTATTTTTATTGAAGATTATGCCAATAAATATGTGTCGTTTGTGTGTGATGAAAATATTAACCCCTACACCAATAAATCTTATTTGTATTTTAGTTTCTTCTGCCACTTTATTTGCAGATTGTTTCTTCTCACTTTTTTCCAGGATACTCTGCGACTTGTTGAGAATAACCTGAACCTGACACTAATCTCCCTCACAATAGAAATATTACCGAACAAATTTTAATTTAATTAGGAATAAAAACATTGGTGCTTATCTCTTATTCATGTTTTCCAGCACATTGTCAAAAGTTTCCAACCCAACCTTTTTATTTTATAGGAATAAATATACTGTAGATAAATAATTAATTTAAAAATTAATTTATCCCAAATAATACGGATGCATTCCCATATCTTCATATAAATCAATGATAAAGTTTAATATATTAACAGAATTTGGTATCTATTTTGGCATTTAAAATAAAAAAATATTTATTTTGATATTTAAACTCAATAAATATATTAATTCTGATGCATTATATTTAATTTAAATTTACAGTTTTGACCTATTAACTGCCACAGTTGAATGGATTAAGCTAAAAATCAACAACTTTATCTCGTTTAAATATCAGTAACAATGACACCATCTTCCACTTTAGAGTCAATCAATGGCTTTAGCTGCATTAGAAAAATATAAGCATAATTGACGTAAGAGGACTGATTCTTTGAAAATGTTTTTAGATAATTTATCTATTTACATGCATATGTTTTCCCCTTAGTATGACTCAAGATTACTTTCACATGAGACATTTATCAGCCAATGGTGATTAGCAGAAATCATGAGAGTCGGATTTAGCAATTTAATTTCAGTTTTAGATATGAAAAAGAGTTGGTTCTTATTGTATAAAATAAATGTATGAATCTTTACATCACCCAGATGTTTTCCCCATCTATTTAATCACATGCCTTGTTTGGCTTTCTCCATGCTATTGAAACTTGCCAAATATTAATTATTTATGGGTAATAATCTATTGGTGATGAATCTAAGCATACTGGATAAGTTTCGTAAAGTGATGACTATTAGGGAGGAAAAAAACTCGCTGCTTTTGTTTATTTAACACTTTAAACCTCACATACTATGGAAATTTTGTTCTTGTAGAATTCAAATTGAACCTTTTCATAATCAATTCATGTTTTCCATTTTTCCATATATGCTTTTCATATCACAAAGGCACAAACAAAGTAGCTACCTACAGTAACAAACAACAAAAAACAAAACTAGACAAAAGCAATAACCTATGCTTATTTGTATTATTTTTTAATAACTATTTTTAAGTTTTTCTGTTCTTTGCTTTGACAGATTTTTCTTTTGATGTTTCTTGATTTGCATTGTCATTTTTTTACATGTAGTTCATCTTGGTTATTATCAATTTCTTGGGTTTTTCCCCTAGTTGAGTTTATTCATGCCAAATATTGAGAATCTTAGTTAATCATAGTTTTAATCTTGTATAGCAATGACATATATGTATGATTGTATAGCAATATTCCAAACAAGATTGTATAGGAATGACATATATACATAGTTTATCATAGTTTAACTCATAGTTTAATCATTCTTACAAAACGTATCTTGTTTCATTTGTAAATTTTAGATATGGCTAATGAAAAGGTGGAAGATGTTCACGCAAAGCAATTGCTTCACATGATATATGCATGCATTTTTTTCATTGTGAACATCATCGTCACCATTTGTGCAATAAGTGGGAAAAATGATCAAGACAATGTCATCCATTATGAGATTGAGTCAACATGTACTAGGCGTCGTAGACAACATGAGTACATGTTCCATGTAGTTTATGAGAGCGATGTCAAGTGTATTGATAAAGTACGGATGGATCGTCGTTGTTTTCATAAATTATGTCAATTATTGACCACTACCGGTGGGCTTCGCGGTACATGAAATGTCATGATCGATGAAATGATCACAATGTTCTTAAACATTGTGGCACACTACATAAAAAATAGGATAATTAAGTTTGACTTTGTCAGATCAGCTGAGACAGTTAGCCGATATTTTCATGCCGTTCTAAAGGCAATTATCCTATACCTCGATGTACTATTGAAGAAACCCGAACCTATTCTTGAAAATTCAAATGATCATAGATGGAAAACGTTTAAGGTAATTTCACACAATAATTGTTTATAGTTGTTGGAAAAATCTAGTAGATGTCTTGTTAATAATAAGATGTTTACTTCAATATAGAATTGTCTTGGAGCATTAGATGTAACGTCATATTCATGTGAATGTGCCAAAAGTTGATCGCCCAAAATATAGATCAAGAAAAATAGTAATAACTACTAATGTGCTCGGCGTTTGCTCGCAAGACATGCAATTTATATATGTATTATCTGAATGGGAATGTTCAGCACATGATGGTCAAGTTCTAAGAGATTCTATTACAAAGCCCAATGGGTTAAAAGTTCAAAACGGTAACTAGAACATGTTCTTAATTTTATTAGTAATGATATTAGCTAACAACAAACATTTCTTTGCCTATTTGCCTATTAGGGTGCTATTACTTGGTTGATTCTGGATATGCAAATTCATCAGGATTTCTTGCACATTTTCGGGGTCAACGTTATCACTTAAGTTTATGGGAAAATGGCCGACAATCGGTTACGGTGCAAACATTCTTTAATATGAAACATGCTGCTGCTAGAAATGTGATTGATAGGACATTTGGTCTTTTAAAAATTCGTTGGAAAATTTTATCAAGTCCAAGCTTTTACAATATAGTCACTCAAAGGCGTAATATTAACGCATGTTGTCTTCTACATAACTTTATTCAAAAAGAAATGACAGAAGACCCTGCAGAGCATGAAGTTAATTCTGATATGATGGAGGACAACATTGAAGATGACACCGATATCATTACAACCATTGATCCAACAGATGAATGGACCCAATTCAGGCTAGACATGGCTACAGAAATGCTTAACACTTGGTGTTCAAATTAATTACAAAATTTTTATGAATTGTTATTTTTCATAAATAGTTTTTCTGTATTATTACATGACATGGAATGATTTTATCTATAAACTATTATTTTGTTTAATATGGAATGAACATGGAATGATATTATGTACAAACATGGAATGAACAATTATTCTTTTTTATTACAACAAACATGTTTATACATGGAAAGGTTTGAATAGGTTGACATGTCTGTCATATTGTATTTTTTATTCTACAATGGATCAAGAATCACAGCAAAGGGGTAGGGGTATAAACAAAAACTACTGGACTACACAAGAAGACAAGGCCTTGATTGAAGATCTAGGTGAGTTATCAACAAATACAATGTGGCAAGCTGAGAATGGATTCAGAAATGGTTATTTACATCAATTAAAGAAAAATATAAAAGAGAAATTTTCATATACTACAGTGAAGGTTGTGCCAATTATAGAGTTGCGGGTAAAACTTTTTAGAACCAAAACTACAACAATTACAGATATACTTTCAATCAGTGGCTTTGTTTGGAACAATGAGCACAGTACCACTGAATGTGAGAAAAGCGCATATGATGAATATGTTAAGGTAAGTTTACCATCATTTGTCAATTATTTTGAATGCTTAATTTTTAATTGTTATTGTTGACACTCACTTCAAAATTTGTTTACAGAATCATAAGGAAGCTGCGGGACTTTATGGCAAGTCCTTTCCATTTTTTAATGATCTCGCTTCAGTCTTCACAAAGGATAGGGCACAAGGCAATGCAAGGGGTGACCTTGGAGATAATGTTGACCAATATATGCATGAAAACATTAGCTTGGACGATAACGCCGGTTTTTATCAATTTCATATGGAAGATGTTTTCATGCCCACAGATGAACATGCAGAGCCTCCATCGCCTATAACTTTAGATAATGGTGCCTCAAGCTCTAATGCCCGAAAGAAGAAAAAACGTGCGAAAAAATCGAATATCGCATCAATTTTAGAAAATTTTCGCCATTTTATGGATTTGGTAATATAAAACATGAATAAAATGGAAAAACAATAATAATAAAAAGAATATTCGATGAGATGATTAAATGGAAAAAAATAATAAAATAAGAAGATCAACAAATAAACAAAAAAGGGCGAAAAAGATAAAAGATGAGACGATGAGATGAAATGGGATAAAGAGCACATACCAAAACTTTTTAAACCAAATCTACATCTTACCCGATGAAGTTTGTTTGGCGTTTCTCCGATGACCATTTGTTAGGTTGGATTCTAATGGATGAAGTGAGAAGATGTAAGATGATTTGCAAAATCATGAAGAAAGAAAATGGTGAAGAAGATCTACGTACCATATCTGTTTTGTCCCGATGTGGCGGTTCTTGTCCCTGTGTTGTCAGTTCTTCACTCTGTTATGCTTCGATCGGCTGATGACCACCTTGAGTGCTCTATAAATGTGAAGAAAAGTGATGATAATACAACACTAGCAAGAATGACAATCTCCACCTCAATCCAAGCATTACCCCCAATTTTTAGGGTAATGACAAGAGCTTGTTGAGGGCATCAAATGCTCTTCTTCTTAGGATTTTGACCTTGGTTGGAGTTACCCAAACATGGGTTTGGATGCGTGAGGGTAATGTTTCCCATACCTAGGGCTCCATAACCCCCATCCAAATGGACTGTTAATGTAATCTTCCACTATGGTGAGAACAAAATGAGCTCCTATATAAGATTGTTCTTTGTAAGGTCCCCAAATGTCTATGTGAATTATTGTAAAAGGTTCTAAAGTTCTAGTATTACTAATAGGAAATGCAACCTTTTGTTGTTTGGGAAGTGGGCAAATGTTCACAAGCACATATATTATGTTATGATTTGTTGTCTAACTCTTAATGTGCTCAATATCTTGCATAGAAGAATAACAAAGCCTCATATGTAAAATGAAATCAATAGGGTTTTTATTGATGGCATTTACCTTATTGCAAGATAAAACTGTCTCTAAACAATTCTCATACAATTTTAATTGAGAATTGTATTTTCTAATGGTTACATAAGAAAAAAAAAAGAACCCTTAAAAAGGACATACAAATTTGCTATCACCTTTCCTACCGCCAAAACCGCATCAGTCTTCTAGTCCTGCAGAATGCAATATGAAGGAAAAAAAAAATTAAAGTTTATAAAAACTAGGTTAGCAAGTTTATTGATTGACAAGAGATTATATTTGAAGGACGATAGGTATAAGGCTTCTTTTAGAACAATTCTAGGAGTCAAGATGGTATCACTAGTGTGAAGACCAAAATTTATTATTTTATTAGGCAAAAATACAGGTTGTTGGTTTATTTACATGTTCTGATACGATGATAAGATTCTTGTCTGCACACATATGATTTGAGGCTGTTTCATTTATCATCCAAGTTCCATTATCTAGCAAATCAAGATAAGTAAATGCATGATTGAAGTTGCATATGCAAAATCATTCATTTTGGCAAAATTGATCATTGTTGGCTCTACTTCCTTACCCTTCATGAGTTTTGCCAATTCTTGCTTTTGACAATTTTTGATTAATGCTACTATCCTAGCTTTTCTTTCTTTACCCATTCTTTAGTTCTTCTGTCAAAAAATCATTTTCCATGTTCGCAAAATTCTTGCTCCCAATCTTACCTTTTTGTCGCTCAACCATATCCTTGAACCAACTTGGATACCCATGAATCTTGAAACAAGTATCATTTGTATGGTCATTTCTATTGCAATAACTAAAAAGTAATGTTGCTTTATTAACCATTCCATTCTTCTTTACATTTCTTGGTATTCCTCCCATCTTTACATTTTGTACTCGAGCTAACATTGCATTGCTATCTATCGTATCAGTAAAATTGGCATATACTTTTCTTTGCTTCTCAATTCTGAGGTTTATTGATTAAGCTTTATTTACACTTGGCAATGGATCCATCATAACAATCTGGCTTCTCACAAGATAAAAACTCTCATTCAATCCCATCAAGAATTGAATGAGTCTTGTTTGAACATGCCATTTGTGCAACTACCTTTGAAGCCCCACAATTACATTATGGTAATGGCATTAAACAACTTAGTTCATCCCACAACATCTTCAGTTTAGTGTAGTACTTCATCACACTCATATTCCTTGAGATATAGAAGGGATCTCCCTTTGTAATTGATACAACATAGTTGTGTACAATAAAGCATCGACAATTTCTTTAGAAATTGAATTCAAGATCCATAAGGTAATCATACAATTCACCCTATTCCACTTCTCAAAAATAGAACCTTCCTCTGGTTTTTCAAACTTCCCATTAATGAAACAAAACTTGTTCATAGCTACTAATGCCATTTTCATTGATCTACTCCAAAAAAGGTAATTGCTACCCCCTAAAGGCGTAGAAAATAGAGCTATATCTGGGTGATCTAAGCTCTGTAACTGCAACATGCCTTCAAAGCTCAAGTCCAAGCCTTCCAAATTCACCTCATTCCCAAATCTTCTTGCCTCATCCTAGTCAACTTCTTCCATCTTCAAGAAGGTGAGCTTTTGCAACTAAACCTTTTGAAAATTTGATCAAAAAGTCTTTGATACCATGAACAAATTTAAAGACAATTCATGTAGACAATGTAGAATAATAAAGAGGAGCTCTCTTATTGATCTAATGAAAATAGAGTTCTCAATCAATGAAAGCATTCAAAGAACACCAACAACCATAACACTCTCTAATTTCATGAGGCTATATAAAGCTGTGAACTGAAAAAATAGATAAAACTTATCAATTTCTCAAACTAAGTAACTCCTTAGTTGAGGTGGCATCACAGTTATAACTACCACTAATTACCTTTAATTGTCATTAACTGTCATTTATAAAATTGTGAATGCTTCTTTCAAGTTAGTCAAACTTGTCTAGTTCAGCATCCTATTGGGAACAACATGCAAAGAACAGTAATTTTAGTGAGATGTATAATTATAAGTTCAACAATTGATGAATATAAACAAATATATTCCATTCTTTCATTGTAATAATATTTGACAATTAAAGCTTATGCTAATTTCTCTTGTGTATTTGCATGTTCCTCAAAGAAATATTTTGATTATGTTAAAAACTTATTGACTTGTTTTATAATACCTTCTAAAACCTTCATTTTCATAAAACCTCATTACTATTGTATGGGTCCTAGTCCCTTAATCTTTAGGTCAAAACTAAGATTATATATGAACTTTTCTCAAATAAGAAGGAGAAGGGGAAAAAAATTTAAAACTTAAATTAATGCATAATGAAAACAAATCTTCTTGAACTGGTGGAAGCATATGTAGTGATTTAAATCACAGATGTCTAGAGATTCGTAGGATTTAACTGATTTCCATACTAAAAAGATCTTTAAATGTTTAATCAGAATTAATCTGACTCAAATCTCCATTGAAATTCCAAACAAATGCAACAAAACAACTTCAAATCAACAAACTAATAGCATAGAGTTGTTGATCAAGAGAAATTACAACTGAATATAGTAAGATAGTTGGGAGTTTAGTCCCTCTCGCCACGACTGCCGGAGAAGATCATCAGAGTGCCAGTGGAGATCCTTCATCTTTGTTCTACTTGCTTACTCCTTCTGTCTTTCCTCCACTCCCCTTTATCCCCTTCCTTTACAGCTCAGCACCATACCTTCTTCAGCACGTGCCTTCCCCTTCTCCCATTTATCCACCTGTCAATATCAGATGAATCTGGTGAGACGCGTGTTTGGCTTACGCTCCACTGCCATGTCAGCTTGCTAATTTCCCCTTTGGTTGAAGATTCCTGCATGTTATGCTTTAACTGATCACCTCAGCTGCCTTGCATGTGACACTGGTTACTCTTCAACTCCTTTGGTATTAAGGAATGAATTCATCATTATATTAATTAATCAATTCGGGATCTTCATGCTCCAACTTGAGAGGGAGTATTAAGGAATGAATTCATTCCTTAATATTTGGCACCAATTACTGATTTAGTTTCACAACAAATCTTCTTGAACTGGTGGAAGCATATGCACACTTTCAGGAAGATATACATAATTATAAGAAAATCATACTATTTATATAAAAGAAAAATATTTTAGAAAGGTATGTACAAAAATACTGGAAGAGTTGGTCCCAACGATCTCAGAGTTTCTACTTTGTGGGTGCTACAACTTTTGTCCCTGACGAGCCGCTTTCTAATCATGCTCGAGACCTTTCCCTCCTAAAAGCCTCTTTTATATTCATAGCCTTGCGTTGAGCCTTATGTAATCCAACTGTTTCTATAGTCTAACTATTTCTATAGTCTTAGTATCTCTATCTTTTACTCTTTTCTTGTGTCCTTGTTTCATTTCTAGCGGGATCTTAATCTTCATTTATTTTAAGTCTACTTCAATCATTTGTTTTGTAATTTTTTTTTTACCTTCTCAATAAATTACAGTTTATTCACCTAAAAAATCCCTGAGATATATATGAGGTTGCGTCATCTACGAGCGTTCGTATATACAATATTTACAAACAATTGTTGTCTGCGTCATCTACGAATGTTCATCGTCAACCGTTGGATCCTAATTCAACAGTCATCACAATAACATCTATAGTGTAGGAGAATTCTCATCCCAACTATACTGTGCAGATAAATAGTGTTATCAACACACTAACTTAACTAATCACAGTTATAATAAACAAACTGAGAACCCAACCACCCTTTTTCGTTGATGGTACATGGTTTGGCTACTGTTAAGTTTACTGTTGCTATATCAAATTGTGTCATAGTCTCTCTATCTCTAACTATTCAAATCCTATAGACATGCTAAGAATGTCCGCAGTTGACATATAATATATATATATATATATTATCTTTTAACTAAGTTCAATTTGATCTTCGGGTTACCATTCATGTACCATGTGACAAAAACCAAGTAAATTATGGCAACTTAATTGTTATGTTTGGTGATTAGTTTTCTCAAATAATGTTAAAAATCTTTTTTAAAATAATATTTAATATATGTTTGAAATTGAATGGCTCTAAGTTGAGAAGCTTTGTTGTGAGCTTGAGTCTATTTTAAATGAACTCAATTCTTATTAAGTAAATTTATTGCAGAGAACTAGCATATTATTCTATTTTATTTTAATTTTACAAAGTGGACAAATTATTACCACAGATATAAATATACAAGGAACTCTCATGAAGAGCTAAGTTCTACCAATAAAAAGAAGGCTCAACTATCCTATATCCTTGCCTTTTGAGATAAGATGAGTCAAACTCGTTTCTGGTTTGAGCGAAGAAGGACCAATGTAGCATTAAGCTAATAGCCCTCCTGTAAAACAACACAAATTATATTTTTGGAAAAAAAATTATTCTAAATAATTTTTGTTCTAAACAACATAAATTAGGACAAAAATAACTTAATTTTCATTCTAAACAACATAAATTATATAATATTTTTAAAATGTAGGATAATATTAAAATCATTTGTGGCGGCCGTCCTTTGTCTACTATTCATTTTTGTCTCAATATTTCCAAAATACTCAATATCATCCCTACTTCTAATTTTTTTTATTTAACTTATTTGATTTCCAAATATTTAATATGACTATATAGAAACAAATTACATAATGAACTTGTGGAATTTAGTACTGAAACTAATCAAATTTTACAATGTTAACTGTTTAAAATTTTAAAAATATATTTGATGATGGCACATAGATAAAGTTAGTAACTAATGTTGGTATAGCCCAACGGCATGGTGAAATGTGAATAATGTCAATAATAACTTATCTATCTTATTTGTTTTAATTAATAATAGCGATAATAAAGACCTAGTGGACATTGGAAAAAAAACCAACTAAATATTATCTTAAATATTTAAAAAAAAAAAAGAAAAAACATTGAGACAAATATAATTGATTTCATGCCTTTAACTATTTTTTTAAAAAAATAACAACTGCTATATACTTTAGGAGTGTACGTATGAATCAGAAATTGATCATCTAGTCAATGCATTCTCACCCAATGACATGAGAGGTTTGAGTAGCAAATTCATATCCACCATGGAGAACCGGTTATCCCCAATGTCTCTAGCGAAACTTAAATTTAAAACATTTTAAATGGTTTACATTTGTTTCTTGTAACAAAATTAATACGGGTCTTTTTATCTTTAAACTCTATGACGTTAAAAAGGGAAAAAATATATATCATTTTATAATATATATATACATATAAATATATGTGCAAAATATCCAAATTTTTCTTCTCGCTCTGTGCTCTTCCTAAAACCCCAAAGGAATGGCTTTTACCTCCATTGTCTAGAGTTTTGAAGCCATGAGCGGATGGGCGAAGCTGGGGAAGCGGGTGTCGGAGATGGGCTTCAACTCCGGCGGTGGCATCGTCAACTGGTTCCCTGGCCACATGGCCGCTGCCACTCGTGCCATCCGTGACCGCCTCAAGCTCGCTGATCTCGTCATCGAAGTCCGTGATGCTCGCGTATGCCTTTCCCCCTTTTCTATTTGTTCATTGTCATCCTTGTTTCAAATTGTTTCGTTTCGTTTGTTGGAGCATTGGTGGAACATGGATTATGTCATTTGGGGATTTGATTGAAGGCTTGGTGTTCGTGTTGTAACTATGAAGTTTTTGTTGATAGATTTGCTGATATGCTCGAAGGTAAAGTTTTGGGCTTGGAAAATTGATTCATGTTGTGATTTATACATATTTTTACACTAAATAATCTAGTTTATTGAATATGATAAACAGGAGAGGACGTAACTCATTAATTATCACATTCTCAATGTTAGATGTTAGGGTGGTGTTTGATATGGTCTAAGAGTGAAAATAGTATTAAAAAAAGGTAGCTTTACGATTTGGCTCTTGTTGAATGTTACAATTATGAAAAATTTATTAAATTTGATTGCAGTCTTGAAATGTCCATCTACTCTTGCTTGTGTTGATTAAGGACTTTCTTTTTAAGCCTTTAGACTTTCTTCTCTGAGAGGAAAGAAATCGCATATGCAAAATGCAGTGGCGAAGTTTAATTTATTTGGCCAAGTATTGTGTTCTTTGAAGGCTACTTGGTTCCGGTGGATTTGCCATCCATTACATAAAGACTTAAGAGTCAGCTTTTCAATTTGTGTATTTTCATAAAATCAGCTTCTTGTTGTTGGAGAAATTTGTTTTTAATATTTTTATAATGAGTGATTGTTTACTTAACTTAATTAAAACCCATACATTTCCTTCTTTTTCTCAATTACTAAACACATTTGTTGCACTTGGGGAATTCTTTAATGCTTCATTTGTGGGTGAGGAAGCCATATGGTGATATATTTTAGATTTCTCTAGTTGTTTGACAATCAAAGAAATCCTTTAGAAGCATTCAAATAATTCTGGTGTTTCATCTTGGAACAAAATGATAAAGAAAATTGTTGAGAAGTAAATTCTTATAAATTATATATATATACACTTTATTAAAAAAATATATATTGTTGAATTATTTATTTTAAAAAAAAAATTATTTTCTCCAATATTTTGATATGTATATATAAATGGATGAATATCATTGAAATGATGGGGTTAATAGCAAAATAAAATATTGACATTTGAGAGGGGTATAATGGAAACTTGATATATTTATTTTTTTAATAGCAGCCATGGGAAGCCGGGGGCGGCGGGCAAAGGCAGTCAAAGCACTCATTGACCACACCGAATGTTCACTCTCTCTCTCTCTATCTATCTCTGTTGTTTGCCGCTCCACCCGCAACTTCCTTTTGGTTCCCTCTTTCTCTCTCTAAATCTCTTGGTCTATATATATTCCCACTTCTCCCCCAATCTTTCTCACCGCTTTCCTCTCATCATCAACAACAACAATAAGAAGGGAAGAAGAGGAAGCCATATGGTCATCCTCTTTTTCCTTTTGTATTTACTTTACATAATGCCCATGCTTTCTCCAATTTTGATCCCTTCATTTCTTTATTCTATGACTCTGCAAATTTTTAATTAACTGAATATGGTAACTTGCAGAATCATATTATCTTGTTACCCATATATCTGCCAAGAACTGAAATATAATATTTCTGTTGAATTGTCATCGGGTCTATGTTGTGGGAAGGAAAAACTCTCATCGGACAAGATCTAATCAATGGACATTCAATCATTGATAATCCTAGATGAAACATTAGCTCTCAAAGTTATCTGATTGGAGAAAAGATGATTTACTTCCTCCAGTCCACTCTAATTGAATCTTTTGAATATCACAAAAAGATTAAAATAAATTAAAGTTTGTTTAAAACTTGGAGAAGTGGTGTTGGTCCCTTTAGGCCAGGTTACAAACACATCGTTGTATGCTATGGAGGACCTGCTTTCTTGATGTCAAAACATGATTAATTGAGTGTAAGATCTGCACTTGTACTGTGGTTCCAGTTTTTTAGGTGTTCTATATTTAATTAGGAAATTAGTGAAATGAAAAATTGACGATTCTGATTGTAGTCAAAGGTTTGGCAGGTGTGAGAAATGTATTAGTAAACTCTTTTTACATCAAGTTTGTTTTAGATTTCAATCTCCTTTTGCTTCTAGTTTTCAAGATTAACTTTACCTTCCAAATAATACATCTTTAAATACAAATGCTTGTGTATTTCATGATATGACTTTTTCAGGCACCTGAGCATGATCCAAATCTTTCCTGCTCGATTTGTAAAAATGAAACCTGTTTTAACAAAATTATTCCAAAATTGAAGATAATGACATGGTTATCTTTTCTTTGCTAAGGAAATAGTTTCACTTGGTTTCTTAGCAAACCAATTATTAACAATTGCTAGATCATTTTCTGGAGTATTTAGTCCACCACAGTTTGGCCAGGTTGGGAAAACATAATCTCCTTGATGGCTTGATCATTTCATAGCATGATTTGATCAAACTGTCAAATTTCCTCATGTAGGATGTACTATTCCTTATGCCATTCTTGTTTAACTTGTGGTTTGTCGTTCTGCTTGAATGCCTGAATTTGATAAGTTTAATTTTATTTGTGTGTCTGTTTCCTGTCAAGATTCCATCCTTCTTCTTCAGGTTTAAGGTCACAATTGATAGTTCTTTGCCAATTATAAAAGGAAAAGTTTTAGTAACTTTGGGTGGTAGATTTGATACTCGGAACGAGCATCCATGAGAACTCTGGATTAGGGGACTTCTGCTTATATATCTTTAATATGCCACAGGAATTTAGTAGAAAATTTAATTAATGAGGGGTAAGCATGTTGGATGCATATAAAAAAAATTCAGAAATTGAAACGATGAAAACTTTTTGTTACTTGTCTGTGTATTACTTCATCTGTTGGATGATGTGACTTATGTTCCCAATCTTACTGAGACTTATGTTACAACTTCTTACAGATCCCTTTATCTTCTGCAAATGAGGATCTCCAAAATGTACTGGCCTCAAAGAGGCGTATAATTGCCCTGAACAAGAAGGATCTGGCAAATCCTAATATTATGCATGTAAGTGGTGTCATTTAACCTCTGATTTCTGAGGATGGTTACAACCTCCTTTAATAATGTTGTTCTTGGATGCCTTTATGTGAAGCTAATACTTTAATATTCCATGCTACCAAACTTAGAAATTATTGTTGATTCCTACTCTTTTTCCTTACATGCATATTCATTTTATCTGCAGAAATGGGCTCGACATTTTGACCTTCTCAAGCAAGATTGCCTTTCAATTAATGCTCATAGCAGAAGTTCTGTCAGTCAGGTTGGTTTACTACTTAATTGCATTCATCATTGAGCTATGCCTGATGAGAATGTTTACATATGTTTAAGATGGATTGTGAAATCTATGGACTTCAAAACTTTGAATTCTTTTTGCTTTGTATATCTGCTTTGCTCAATAATTTATAATTGACTTTCTTGTTATTTTATGTGAGCCTTATTTCCTTTCTTTACTAAGATGTCTTTGATTTTGCATTTTTCTTTTTACACCCATTTCATGCAAGATGCTGACAACTTACTGGTATTAAAATTATAAAAAGGTAACTTCAGCAGTGATGGCAACTAGAAATTAAGATATTCATTCTGTATGGGTATTTTTAGCATGTCTTACAAAATATTAGTAATGCACTACCTACAAATATGTAGCTGCAGAAGCTAGAAGTGCTGAATTTGTATTTGTTATCAATATGGCAGGGGACTATTCTCAGTAATATCAGCATATACAAGTCAAACATTTGAAAATTTATATGAAGGATACTCCACAGGAACATAAGTCGATGACATTTTGCATTATTTAAGATGTAATTTATTTTCTACTAATATTTTAAAGTATAAGAAATTTTATTATATGTTAAACTTATAATAACCAAGGTTGGAAATGTTTATAGAAAAGATCATTCTCAACCCAACTACTTGTGTCTGTTGTAAAATCCCTTTGCATATGAATGATGAAGGAATGAAGAGAAGAAAAATAACCAAGAAACTTATTTGATAAATTGGAAACCCAAAATTACTTGGGTCTTCAAATCCGTCATTAGTTGTGTTCAATTCCTTTTTCTTTTCTAGAGTTAAGAATCTTATTTTTTCATTAAATGATTTATCATGCTTGTAGGATTATTTTCCATGTGTATAACAAGTTTAGAATTTTGCCACCTGGGAGCTTAAGAAATTACTAACATTAATCTTTGATTCAATCAAAGCTTCTTGGCCTCGTATATGTTTGTCAATTGTCTGTGGCAAATGGACAGATAATGATTTCCCAGCTTATATAATTTTCGGATTGCTTTTCTCTGGTGGTTGGATATTTCTCAGACCTCTAATTCTGCTGGGTCAAGAATGACCAATATATTTCTGGCATGTTTCTTGAGGTGATTGCTTCAGTGGGTCCATCAAATGTTATGCAAATTGTCACATGTAATGCATCTGTTCGTTTTTGGTGCTGTTAAGAAAATATCCATTCGACGTAGCTTGTGGAATACTTCTGTGGTTCATATTTTGTATTTGAAAGTGCAGTTTTTATGTGCATAAACAGTCATTTGAGTAGATATATGTTATTCTGAGTGGATCCAAAGTCTTATATTTGATGTAAGAATATAATAGTGTGTGGCAAACCTCTTGCATGTTATGGCAATATTTACGTACACTCAAATCTCAATCACTTCTTTTTCAATGGGCAGTGGCACTGGCTCATTTGCTTCGTTCATAATCATGATGCAAAGAGCAATGAAAATAAGTTTGGAATGAAATGGTGCTTGATGATTTGCTTCTTTAATAGAAGTTTATGACCTACTGCTTATTACGTTACATGACCTTGACTCTTTTCGTGATCTAATTTATCTTTGTCTTTATCAAGTAGTGTCTGAATTGCTTGAGCATAGATGTAGTACATCTGTAATGCTAAATGAGTACTTTGTATGGGCTCACTACTAATATCAATTGTTCTTGATTATGCTTCATAATATGTATTGGCCCTTGTATTTTTGGTTTAACACCCATCCACACACATATGATTTGTCTGTGAGCAAAGTTGCAAACTATTCAAATGGATTAGTTGGTCTATAAATGGATCAGTTTATCTTATATTCTGGAGATCACTTGCTTCACAACTTAAAACAATTAATTAATATATTGAAAATATCAATTGAATACAATTGTTACCAGATCTGAAGTTGGATCAGCTGCTTTTACCTTGATGCATCCTCTGTTATTCTCCATTTATTGTAGCCTTTGCCTGATCATGTACTGTCAGTATCTTCCTATAATTCAATGACCATTTACTGCCCAGCAATGCTATTTTTTTTATATGGAAGGCTAAATGAATTTCTTTATTTTTCTATATATTTACTTCTTTCTCCTATTATGCTGTGCAATCATTTTAATTGGCATTGATTGGTTTAAAAATGTAGCTTCTTGCTCTTGTGGAATTAAAATTGAAGGAAGCAATCTCTAGAGAACCTACTCTTCTTGTTCTAGTGGTTGGTGTTCCCAATGTTGGCAAATCAGCTCTGATCAATTCTATCAATCGAATTGCAGCTTCTCGCTTTCCTGGTAAGCCATGAATCTTCCAAGGCTTAACAGATTAAAGATCATATAAAATAATTCTTTGTTTTTTTCCTAGTATACAGAATATAGATTATGGTTTTGCATTATATTTGGTGCTTTGACATAGCTCAGGAAAAGACCAAACGGGCTGTTGTGGGACCATTGCCTGGTGTTACCCAGGATATTGCAGGATATAAGGTCAGTGGGTAAAATTTTGCCTCTTTGATTGCTATGCTTACGTCATCTCATGTGCAAGATTTTTCTTTCTATTACTGATCTGTTTATTTGAAAGTTTTAGGGTGTGTTTACTCTATTTTCTTTTTTACAATTTTTTGTTTTCGGTTTTTGCTGTGTATTATCCCGCTTCCAATTTCTTGTTAGTTTTCTTTAATATGTTTTACTATTTGAAAAGTCCTTTTCATTAACTTTGTGTTTGGATTTTAAAAAAGTGTTTATTTTAATGAATGATATATTTTCAGAAAACAGTCTTCAGTAATGGTTTAGATTTGTAATGGCACAACAGTGGATGATTAACAGCGTAGTAGTCTGTTTATTTAGTTTTTTTTTTTGGATATCTTGCACAGCATGAATAATTGATTTTAAACTCATTTCTTAGCTGTTGAGTTTGATTAAATTCTGGATTGCTGTAACTACCATTTCCTTTGAGCCAACTGTTCCTACATCCGATAGTTGCATTATACATTATGGATGCTATCATGTATGGTAATATATGTCCTCTGATATAGGAACATGTATAATCTAATTTCTTAGTACGAAATGTTGAACTTAGAGTCAACTGCTTCTTTATCTATCTAATTTGTTATAACATAGATGTTCCGAGTTAAACCAGATGCCATACGTTTGGCTGAATAATACATTTTTTTTTATTCAAATGGTCTTATTCTGAAGATATCCTGTATATCAAAAATCTTTCTTGATATGTAGATGTCTATGTTTCTATATTCACTGTTTTAGATGGTAAAGTTGAAGTGTTCCTGAATTTGTGATTTTCCACAAGTTAGCAACACCATATTTTTCTAAATGCAGATGTGCTTCACAATCCTTAACATAATTCTTGGGCTGATTTTGGATTGATGTTGTTCAGATAGCTAACCAGCCTAGCATTTATGTCCTTGATACACCGGGCGTGCTGGTTCCAAGCATTCCAGATATAGAAACAGGTCTAAAGCTTGCTCTGACAGGTAACTCCGGCCATTCTGGTTAAAATAATATGCTTTTCACGCATCGAAGTTGTTATATTGTGTTCAATTATTATTATCTTATGATTTATTGCTATACAATGATTCCGTATGATATTACTGATCACAAAAGTTGACAGTAGCAGGTATTCATAGACTGTACTTTGTTTGAAAAGAATAAAATCTTAAATCCACCAACCTTGTAAAATTTATATTTATGCATATGTGGGACTATATTTCTAAGAATTTATTTAGCTAAGCAATTCTACTCTAGTGGGATTCTGACCTAAGTGCATGCAGGGGCTGTCAAAGATTCTGTGGTGGGTGAGGAACGACTTGCTCAATATTTATTGGCTGTTCTGAACATTAGAAAAGTTCCTCTACATTGGGATCGCTTGTACAACCAGAAAATAAAGGAATCTTTGGATGGATCCTCTGACAGTAAAGAGAATATTTTTGGTGATGGCTTATCAAGAAAGAGAAACAGAATAAATTGTTCCGATGTCTCTTATATTGAGGTATTGAACAATTTTTTTGTCAAATCATCGCATCATCTTCTTTGTCTTTAACTGAATAATCATACTATTTAAATGGCTTATTGATGCAAATAACCTTGATATGCATACCTTCAACACCAATGATCTGTTTCTTACTCTCTAACCATTGTATAGAGACCATATGTTTGTAGTCAAGCATAAAGGTCTAAAAATGATTGTATATGTCTTGATCTTTCCCAATCTTCGAGGATTGGAGTCTCCCTAATTAAGTTGTTCAAGGTTTGATTTGTCAAAAGTCAAAAAGACTTAAACTGACAAGATAGTACATCAGATCCTTGGATGAAAGTTTGGATTTTTTATTTGGTGCTCAAAATGAGAAGGTTTTCTCAAGTTGAGAGATGATAGATGATGAAAAGAAATTCCTTTTAAAATTTTTTCTAGGACTTTGATGTTTCCTAATTCCCAAGTTAACTTGCAAGTTCATGGTTCGAATTTGCAAATTATTGAAAAATTTGGATGTAAATTGTTTACTTAGCAGGGCATTATTTATTCTTTAAAATAAATTGTCTATGATACAACTTTTATAAGTGTTTGAGAAACCGTCCGTTGCTAAAATGTGATATTTTGTTTACACGGCACCTCGAAACTCTTGCTATTCTAAAATATGAAGAAAATCATTGGAAGCACTCCTTTTTTTTACTTCCCCCATTTTGTTAAAGATATCTCCTGATTAAATTTTATTATTTTATGTACTCAATTATTTCCAGTAGCCCAAACTAGCCCATCTAATCCTGAATATCGGGATGTAGTTTTAGATTTTGAAAGTCCACATATTCCCTATTCAAAAAATAATTATATTTTTTGAAAAAAGGGAATCATCATTTCTTCTGCGTCTGTTGTTAATTGCCTTAAATTCAACAGAGACATACAAAAAAAAAAAAAACATGGCCTTCACTATATTTTATACTCACTATTTCGAAGGCCTTTTCTTTTCTGAACAGAAAGTGGTAGAAATACAGCTGATTGATATATTATTTGTGAGATTGTAGAAATCATGTAAATAATAATATCTCGGCTCTGGCTCCTTTTTTTTTATCAGGATCTTGCAGAAGAAGTTCAGCGAACATTGTATGCTACATTCATAGAATCTGCCGTTGATGTGGAGGACGAGAGTGAACTAGAAAGTCTTATCGACAGACAACTCACTGCCCTTCAAACGTCGTTCAGGATACCGCCGAAAGCATCAGATGAAGCTCGCACTATGGTTTCAAAGAAGTTGTTGACATTATTCAGGATGGGCAAATTGGGACCATTTGTTCTTGACGATCTTCCCGATTCTTGCAAACCTATTACCTAAAGAAATTTCCTAACATAAGGGATTATAACGTAAGCGGTATAAGCGGTATGATCAGAGATGAGCAGACATGAGCATGATGGGAAGACCTTGTTTTTGAAAATATCGGCTTATAAAAAGGGTTTGGAATGAAGAAGTCATTGTTTTTTTTCTCGAGCGTGCAACTTTTGGTGAACTAGTTTTAGTGATGCACCGAAGAAATTGGGTTTGATATAGATGTTTTAATTGGTTTGCTCGTCGAAGATAAGAGAATGGTTGAAGTTTGCAATGCTGTTCAGGTAGGATACAAACTCTTAACAATCAATGCAGATGGGAAATCCTTCCGATTGCCGGTGCATAACAAGAAGATGATGTGAAGCTTGTGTTTGATGCTCATAAGCTGAAAAATAGTGTTCTTATATTGTTGAAAGGTCTGTTTAATGTTTAATTTGGATGTTCAGTTTTGGAATGTAAGTGCTTTAGTCTTTTAAAATAAATAGACAATTTTAACTGAAAAGGCTCAAAGTTATAGTTTTCCAGATTCCTTTTATTTAGAGGTTGCAATTCAATTTTTTTTAATTCAAAGTTGGCCTGAGGTTTTTGTGCTATTTATGTTGTATGTACTGATAAAACTAGGATAAATTAATGAGTCAATGTTCTATGTTTTTAAATTTTCATATTATTAATAATTTTCCTTTTTCCCCCTCTAAGCTGCTATTTTCTGCTTAACAAACTGGAAAAGGTCATTTCATTACAATAAATTTTTTTTTTTGGCACAAATTAAAAAAAAAAACCAATCTTGAAACCTTTATTTAAAAAAAAAAATTGGGAAAATTACTGTTTGCCCCTCATGATATTCAAAAATCCCTAAAAACCCTCTCCAATTTTTGCACACCCTGGACAACCCTTCTGTTATAGTTTAAATTCCCTTCTACATCCTATCGAACACTTGAAGTGGGTCCATGTTATGAAACTCCATTTTTGCCCTTGCAAATAATGGAAAAAATACTGCTTAATCACATCATGTTCGATCTTTATGCATACAATTGTGCATTTTCTTTTTGGCCTTCCTGCTTGCTTTTTTTGTCAAACAAAGTTTAGAAGGCTCATTATATCTTCTTCTTCTTCTACTACTTCTTTTTCTTCTTCATCTCATTTGGTTTGTTCAATTTGAGTTATGTCGGTTTCCCGATAAAGTGAAAATTTCTTCGTTGCTCTCAGTTTGATCATTCTGCTGGAAGGGGGTAACAACTTATAAAAATGCAGGGCTGTTATGAAGAGTTTTTGTGCTATTGCTAGATACAACGGGGAGGAACGAGTGCTAATGTTCACGCGCTGACTTCTTGGGAATCAATGTCAGCTGAGATATGTGAGCGATGGGATCTCGATATTTCTCTTGTCAAGGTGAAGTTTATCACACCCGATGGACATAAAATGGTTTGTCCAGTAGAAAAAGACGTTGACTTCCAGCGCATGTGTCACGTGTACTCCATCTTCAAATACGCTGTAGTTGATCTTATTGTTGAGACAGATGATGTGCCATTGTCGTATCCTACTGAAACGATTCTTTCTCGTTGTAAAGTTCTTCTCTTTTATGTTTATGTAGTCGTAGAAGTTAATTATTGTTTAATTATCCCATTTACCTTTTAAATATATTACGTTACCATTTACATGTTGCTTTCACCGCTTAAATTATTTTGTTTCTGTTTAAATATTTGCTTTACCGTTTAAATTATTTACTTATCGTTTAAATATTTTTCTTACAGTTTAAAACATGTTTAGTTACCGTTTCAACATTTTATGTTTCCGTTTAAAACATTGACATTTTCCGTTTAAACTGAAGTGTTAGTAGGAATTCGGATTCTGCGAGCGCTCCCGTTCCACCTCATAGCGACCCTAAAGGTGTGGCATGCTTTCCTTCCTCGTCAGATCAATTTGAAGTGTTGTCGTTGGATATCGGACAACGTTTTCAAGGTGTTTTCAACCATAGATCTTGCAATGAAACTGTCGCCAACTAGGCATTGTAAATAAACAATTATTTAAAAAGAAAATAACTTATTTGAGTGTCAACTTTTGATATTTAAACCGAGATTTTTGCCATTTAAACGTTTTACTTAAATATTTTGAAAATTAAAAACGGTATTGTAAATAAATAAAAAATTATACATAAACTGTAATAATTTACACAGTGACAACGATATTTAAACAATAACAAAGATATTTAAATAAAGACAATGATTTTTTAAACATGGAGACACTTTTATTTAAACGTTAACTTCGAAAAATAAACATAAAACTAAGAATTTAAATAGAGACAAAAATATTTAAACAAAAACTATAATATGTAAATGATATACAATGTTATTTACACGGTAACTCTATTGTACAATATTATATATCAATCTTTTTTCTCCCCCGTCGACAAATCCACCTATTCAATGATGTCGGTTGCGCTCATTTCCTTAAGTATGCAGGTAACATACTTTAAATGCAAGTAAAGGACGTCCGCTTGCAGTAGCCGTAGCTTTTCACCGTCGAGCAGCTGTTCGATAAACCGCATGACGTAGATGGCGCAGTCGACACTTCCCCATTTCTGCCTTGGGGTGTTAGTGTCGTGAACAATGGGGTAGCCTAGAGTCACCGATTCGCCGAGGTCTATATCGACACAATAGTCAAATAGTCTCTGTTGTCGAGATTTAAAATTTGATGTTAGAATCCCAACTAAAAGAGCACTATTTATAAAACTCTAGTTATCAAAGCACTTACCATATCTCCGGCGTCTCTGTAGCATTGCCCATTAACTAGGTTGACCACCACAATCACAAGCCTGCGACAATAACCAAATATTAAACAGTATACAGACAAATTTAAGCGGAAAGTAAACTTTTTTAAACGGTAAACTAACTTCTTAAACGGAGACATAAATATTTAAACAGAAAACTCACATTTTAAACAAAACAACAATTGTTAAACAGATACATCAAATGTTTAAATACAATCCCATTACTTAAACGAAAACCTCATTTTAAAACTGCAATTATATCAACATAAAGGGAAAACCTACATTGTAAACATTACACAGCATAACAATCGAAAAATCTCTTTTGATTATGTACACAGATGAAAATGAAAACCAAAACAAAACCCTAGCCGATGAATCTCCCTGTAGACTTCAATATCATCCAATAAAAACAAAACCACAAAACAACACCGAAAAATCTCTTTTTCTAACAGAATTGTTTTAAAAAAAAACCATAAACGCAACTTTTTCAACGGCGTCCACCTCGGCTCAATACCTTAGACTGCGAGCTAATGAAATGCCGAATACTTGAGCTGGAATTTTTCTCCGAACAATGGCGGAACGCCAAGTTCTTCTTCGAGACAATGATGCCCAGGCAAAGACAATTTTGGAAATGGAAAAGCTGAAGAGGCGAAGAGAGAAAATAAGTAATAACCGGTGCCAGTAATGGTTGTCTCTAGGGATTACCCAAAACAATAACCCCCCACTCCCTCTCAAACCGAACACATGATTGCACTGCTACAACTTCTTATGCGAGGGGCAATTTAGTCCATAAAATTCAAAAGTAACTCTGTTATAGCCGGTTACAACTTTTGGGGGTTTGAAAATCATTAGCTATAAAAGGAGGGTGTTTTTAGGGATTGCCAAATTAAGGGGGTGTTTTTGGTAATATTGCAAAGTTCCGGGGTTTTTTTGGTAATTTCCACAAAAAATCCAATAATTCAAAGCTCAATCTTAAAAGTTTTTTTAAAATAAACCTTTATTTTCATAGTGAGTGGAGACTAGAGGTGGGCACGGGCCGTCTGGCAACCCGGCCCGGCCCGCCGAGTTAAACCCCGGTTTGGAACCGGGTTTGGACCCGGCCCGCTCCAAGCCAAGCTCCAAATACTAAAGTTGTAAAGTTGGGTTTTTTAATGTTATTGTTTTTTTGTCATGGGATTTGAACCTATAACCAGATAACCTTAAACTTGAATAGCAAAAACTCAACCACTTGAGCTACAATTTGTTTTTAACATTCATTGGCAAAACTTATATATAGATAGATGTAGGATATGGATCAAAACATTTTTACTATATATTTAATTTATAAAAAATTAAGAGACCATATAATAAATTAAAAAATTATATAAATCAATCTGTAAAATATCAAAGTATCAAACAATAAATTTTCATAAATATGTTTTGAAAAAAATAATTATTTTGTTAATGTCTTTTGGCTCATAAACACTAAGTCCCTACACATGCACATTCTTAAATTCTCTTAAATAGGGACACTCTTATTTGTCACATATATATTAGATTATTTTGTTTCAATTTATAAATAAAAAATAAAATTACAAAAAAATGTTTTTAAATTATGTATATCAATTTATAAAAAATATATTAGTAAAAAGGGAATATTTTTTTGAATAATGAGTGACCGGTTACACAATGTAAAAGAACTACGTGAGCTTTGATTCCTCTCACACCCAGGAGGATATGTAGGCAACTTGATTCGACAAGTAAACAAATTAAGTGCAAGCCATTTATTTTCAAATTTAGTGTAATTTAAAGTTTTCTATATTTTCTGAATTTTTAGTAATTAATTATCATCCTTCCCCAACTCTTTATCTTAATCTCAATATTTCCCAACTCCTACTTTTATCTTAATCTCAATTTTTAGCTAATTTGTTTTTTTTTTTATAAGAAATTTTTTGATTTTTTATAGCTAATTTATAACCAATATTCCTTGCATTTGAATACGTTCAGAATTTGATCATAGTTAACCAAAACTAACATGCTACACATGAATGTCCCAAAATTCAGAGAAGAAACACCCAACGTTCTTCCAGTTGTTTTTTAAAAAACTCAGATTCAGTACAAAAAAAACATTACCATTTTCTCCAACTTTAGAACCAGCTTTTTCACAAGCAGGTAATCAGCACCTTCACATGACTTTCTGACAAATTTCATGCACAAACAGAATACCGAAATGCATCCATTCAGGCCTGATCTTATAAAATATAGTCCTTTTAATTAGTTGGTTATTCCTGTTTGGCAACATTACCAAAACAAAAAGTTCATCGAAATTATATTTATAATGCACAACATAGATTGATCCTGAATATTTTTCCATTTTCGACTCACAATTTTGCAAGCAAACTGGTTGGAATCGGCTTCAATTCCCCCGCATCCTTAAGCTCTACCTCGGTATTATTGGGCGGTACATCTACAGCAGGGCGAGCAGTTGAAGAATCCGTGAGGCTGTAAAAGACATCAAACTCATCGGAGATCAAAAAATAATTGTTGAAAAGTGGCACACAAGTTTCAAACTAAAAAACTTCCATAAACAAAGTGCAGTAAAAAGAAAAACATATGTTGAAAGATCAGATATAACAAGCAGGAGAACAACCGTAGTAGTGTTTAGTGTGGCTTGAATTTAGTAAGAAGCCTGACCCAATTTGCAATCCAGTCCCAATTAAAATTTGTACAAGCTAACGAGAGAAAAACCTGAGTCAGTGGTGGGAGGCAAAGGACTTCAGTTTATGTTATCTCTATTGGCTTTGTTATCATATAGATTTCTTATTTGTTTATAACTTTCAATACAATGATTTAATAAACAGCAGTCACTTGGACAAGAGATGAAATAACATGTGTGGGATAAAACTTGCTCAGGACAATGAGATTAATTATTTCATGGAAATATTTTTGAAGAATTTATTCAGACCATATTACATTAGAATGGCAATTATTATCCACTAGATCTTGGCAGGAGAAAGTCAATCTTCATGCTTGATGCATCTTTTGCCTATTTAAGCTTTAAGGTCGAAGTGAGCCGAAGTCTAAATACACAATATTTCATTGATATATTTTGAAAACTTTCATGCATTTTTTGCAACACTGATGTTTGTTTAAGCGCATATTTTGCATTAATTTTATTTCCAGACATCGGAAGATCATTTAGAGCTCGGATAAGTATTGTTTAGGCATTTTGGAAGGACAAGTCATTCATATTTGAAACTCACACATGTCTCCAAGCACTAGGCGAGGAGATGAAATTCGGAGATATAGCACTGTAGCAGTGAAACATATGGTCTCTATGCGGCCGCATGGCGCCCTCACGGCCTAGGGAGAAGCCCATGCGGCCACATAGCACCTGCATTCCCCCGAGCGCACCTAATTCATGATTTTGAGCCCAAATTCGAGCCCCGTACCGGATCCATGCGGCCGCATGCCTGGCTGCACACCTGGGCAACTATATAAGCCAGTTTTAAGGTTTTTGGAAGAGAGCATGGCTGCCACACGTCTCCAAGTACTCCTAGGGCACAAATCCATCGTAGAAGGCTGATTCAAAAGAGATCGAGGAGAGAAGAACGTGGAACTCAAGGAGAACATCAAAGAGCTCGACGACACGGAACCGAGAGGTCTCATCCTGACCATTAGTCGATAGAATAAGGAGTTTGCAATGAACCTTTACATTGTTAATTTATATCTCTTGCTTTCTCCTCATTTGATGTCGAACTAAACTCTCAAGGCCCCTGGGCTCCGGTGAACTTTGGGAGGAAACATGTATTGATGATGTTTTAATTTTTAATTGATTGTTGGCATACTTTACTCTAGTTTTAGGGGGTGTTTGGTATCCAAATTGGCAGGGGATTGGGAATGAAAATGATGCATTAATAGTAGCATGCCCATGTTTGGGTAAACCACTAGGCAATGGGAATGGGTTTGGAGAGGGCATAGAGGAGGCATCCTCATGCCTCCTAAAATTGGGGGTAATGAGGGGGGATAGGAAGGAATGAAGGTCAAATTACTTATTTACCCTCTACTTATTTTTATTAATTTAAATATTTAATTATTGTAATTAAAGTAAATAATAATTAATTTGAATTATTTTAAACTAAATATGGGAGAATTACTTAATTCTTTGTGGTTGAAAAGACAATTATCCCTATATTAATAAATAATGATTGTGAATGTTAGGATGTTTAATATAATAAATAATTAAACTGGAAATGAACAAAAAGTTACTCCAAAGTTCAGGTATTCACAAAAAAACCTCATGACTTTGAGTATTCCCAAAAGATCCTTCCTTTTTTCTGACAGGTTATTTTTCAGACCTTTCTGACATAAAAGTAACAGATATTAACTGGGCTGACTCTCAGTTTTTAAGCGAAAATACCAAATTTTAAGCGAAAACCCATAATTTTAAGCTGAAAAGTCAAATTTTAAACGCAAATGTGTTATATGTTAAGTGAACTTATGTAGTTAAGCGAAAACACCAAATTTTAAGCGGAAACTAATAATTTTAAACGGAAAAGTCAAATTTTAAATGCAAATGTGCTATATGTTAAGTGAAAAATTTATGTGGTTAAACGAAAACACATGATGTTAAATGGAAACTATATTTTTTTAAAGCGGGAAGTATATGTTGTAAAATAGAATAAACTAACGAGTAGAAATTGCATTAATTGAAAAGTACACTCGTCGAATCGAAAAAAATAAGTCATCAAAAAAAAAGGAGGGATTGTCTGGCAAATTCAAATGTCAGAGGGTCTGTCTGGGATGTTTTGAAACTTTCAGGAACTAAAAAATAATTTTCCCATAATTAAAATACTATTATTATTATTAAAATAATAATTAAAATGAAATGATAATAAATAATAGTTAAAAAATAATCTAATTCAAATAATAATTAAATAAATAATTTTATTTATTATTAAAATGAAAAATTTTTAATTTAAATATTTAATTATAATATAAATAATAATACTCAAAATATTTTATAATTTAAAAATAATTATCATTTAACCTAACATATAATATTATTTAATTCATCAAGGGTGTAAAAGTCATTTTCATTATTTTTTTTCTTTTACTTTCTCATTCCTAATGCACTACTCTCTCAATCCTTTACAACCAAACATAGTTTTCATTGCATGCCTTTTCCATTCCCCCTCATTTTCATTCCTCCTCCAATCCTCTTCATTCCATTCCTTGCAACTAAACGCCCCCTTAATCTATTGTTTTCATGTTCAACCTACAATTGATGGATTCCGTAGGTTTTGATTGTTGAATGATGTTTGTAGAGCGAAATGCTTGCATGTATTAGGTCACACTTAGATTGAAGGGGATTCAATGAATCGGCATGTCGGAGGCTCCGGATGTCAATAGCACTCCCTGCAGGGGCCATTAGAGTTTAGTTCTAGCCTAGCGAGTATTAGGGCTTCCCTAGTCAAGACTCCTTGCACACAATAACATCGCAAGGATATCTTCCAGATGGAGGAACCCGTATGGGATTAGGGCTACACTACGGAAGTTCCAGAGTAGTCTAATTTAGAGTCTAGCGAACTAAAGCCTAAGCCAACATCATGTTTTAATTCTCAAATTCATCCATGCTTGTCCTTGCCCGAGGCCATTCCTCTCATTGGTATTTCGTTATCTTTATTTGCTTGTGTGGTGTGCTTTAGCTTGTTTCTTTATTTTTCATATTTTGTAATCGAACAATCACAATTATTTAGTAGATTAGATATTGTAGTTGAAAAGGAAGTAATAGTAATTCTTGTGACCCCAGAGAATATGATCTTCTCGCGTTCACGCGAGAGGATTATTACTTGACAACCCGTCCACTTGCGGTCATATCTCATCGCTTGGTTTATCGAACATGGTACTAAAGCCTAGTTAATAATCGGTTTGTTTCCAACGTGCCTAAGCAGTATCTAGGAAGTATAACACTAATAGTCCCACATCAATGTGCTCCTAGAAACTAATGCCAAACCAGTTGCTAGGAAGGCCTAAATATGTTTACCTTTCAGGAGTTATTGTGCCTCATAAAATTATATTAATGTGATCCTAATAGCCTAAAGTTTGTTAACATGGTTTTATACGGTAAAAAAAGAGAAATAAATAAAACATATTACTAAACACATTTAGATATATTAACGTTTCATGTTAGATGTTATTCCTACACTGGAAGAGTAACATGAAAATGTACCGAAATGGTTAGAGTGTAAACTACAACAATTGTACTCTGTCAAAGTTCAGACATCAGCTGAAAATGTGAACTCAATGAAACATCTATAAAATTAATAAAATGTTTACTTGGAAAGAAAAATTGAAATTGAAAACAACACAATACCATGAGCATAAAGCCAATCCGCTCCACGGGCATGACAGGCCAGTCTTCCAAACGTGGAATGCGGGTAACTCCGAACACGTACCTGACATAAGAGTTGAGATACAAGAAACAAATGAGTAAAAGCACTGGCGCATTTATGATAACACCCGTCATATCCTGGAAATCATCAACCATATGTGCAAATGTGAAAAACCGCAACTAAGAATAAATGAGCACTCAAGAAGAGCAAAGCATGATTAGAACAGGAAAGTATTCTTTGAATTATGTTTAACCGAGGAGAAGAAAACAAGTGACAAGATATTATTTCAAGGAAAAATCCCAATAATCAATAGAAGTTTCACTCTCCAAGGATTATCAGGAACTCTCTCAACTATAGAATGTAGCCTATTAACAAACTGTTGTTATTATTCGTTGCTCTCTGAATTAAGACCTTTAAAAACTTGCCATGTTCAACATAAGAGCAACTCATGCAACTGTTATGTAGCATAATGAGTAATGTGATCAAAGAAAAAAAGAACAAAACCGCTGCAATTTATACTAAAGAAAGCTCATAAACATTAAATAAGTGTTCTCTCAGATAACAACAAATGAATCTCTACTTATCAGATAGAACTCCACGCTAAAAAACTGAAGAGCAAAGGCATCCACAATGAAATTGTGTTCATTGTCTGCTGGATACTTATTGGAAAGAGAAACTTGCCAACCCATAGAAGCACATCAACTTATTAGTCTTATTGCCCAGTTACATTGAATGGTATTATAGAACTAAACTTACAGGGATCAGATTTTGAAATGACAACAGAAAATTTTCTGGTGCTTTGTTATGTATTAGCCTTTATTTAAGCATGACAAAGAATAGTTGATTAATTGAGCATAATTTTACTTTTTTATCTATATTTTGAGAAAATTTAAGTAATATTAAACATTGCAATAGAAAATTAGTGGTTGAAAATGATACAAGTTATGATTTGAGATGAGCTCACTATATCATAGCCTAAAATGCCTTCTACAGATTGGCACTGAAAGAGGCAATGCTCAAATGCAAGAGATGTTATGCACATGTTTGAGGCATAAAAGCTGCATATAAATATATATTCCAAAATACATTTCAGAAAAAGAAATGGTAGATGGACTAAGAAAAATTTATGGAATAGACATGATGAGATGATAATGTAAAATATCAAAATCTGTAGAAATACAATAGAGGGGAAACTAACCAGAGCACCACATTAGTTTCCTCAAGTGGTCTGTCCTTTTTAACCCATGTAGCCAAACCCTCATTCAATCGTGGATTTTGGTTTGGAAATTCCCCTCCAGGATACATTTCATCACGATTATAAGGAGTAACCCAAAGGTTATGCTTCAAAAATGCAGCTCTCCTCAAAAATTTTGCTTCCGCCCCAGCAAGTGGCAAACAATTTGTGCCAGGCACCAGCTTATACCCAGTAAGCTGTCCAGTTCTATTGACAGTTCTTGTGTTCCTTACCTGAATATACATGAGAAATTCAAGTAACAAATTACTTAGAATGATCATAGTTACAGATATACATGAGAAACTATTTCTTTGACCAATGCTCATTTAACCAACAAGACAACAGCATAATTTGTAAACAAGATAAAAGAATTACTAACCACTTGATTTTTACAGTAAGCATATAAAAAAGTAACGAGGTTAACACAACCAGTAAAGAACTTCAACTACCAGGATTTTGGAGACTTACTATCCAATGACGTGCAGAAGATGGATCACAATCCCGCATGGCTTGCAATTCAGATTTGAGAATCTTTTCTTCGGCATAAAATGCATTGTTGTGAATATTATTTTGGCCTGGTTCTTCAACTTTTACATTCACCTCAACAACCTATACAGAAGATAGAAAGGCCTACTAAATGAATTGAACATCGCATAAGCAGAAAAGAAATAAGGAGAGGTACTAGACTTCAGAAGTGAACTACAACACAATGGAAAACATTATCATCAATTGGCACTTCTTAGTGGAGCACAAGTCACAAAACAAATATGCCATCCAGTGTCATGTAGGACCCTCAACAAACTAGGCCATCTTTTTTTTAGAAGATCAATAATAATCTGGTGATGGAACTAAAAGAACACCAAATCAACTTCTGTCTTCCTAATCTGTCTCTTATGCAATAGGCGGCCTTTTATTACCAGGCATGCAACCAACAAGAGTGAATCAAATTACAGGGTACTGCAAAGAAAAGGAAAGCAACTAAGCGTGATGGTTGATGACAAACTCCAATACCAAGCTTATAAAATGTCAACTTACACGTCATGACTGAGTGTGAATTCAATGCACTTAGAAATAGTTGTCATTCCTATTGAATTTTTTATTCTAATGCAGATCATACTGGTCTTGCCTCAAAAAGAACCAGCTCCTATGAATAACTTCCTCTTCTTTAAAGACGTACTATCTATAAACCCCACACTAACTTTGCATTGTATCAAAATTTAGATATATCCATAATATGAGTTGTCAGTCTTACTGAAGTCTTACTGAAATCATTGTCCAATCTATTTCCTTACTCAACTTTCAAGTATGTCTGCGACAAAACTTAGTTCAACAACTTCATATTAGTGATCACTCTAAAGAAACATGCCCATGACAACAAAGCATATCAAATTTTTATTCTTCAGTCTTGAAAAATAAGTTGACATACGGTTTTACTCCCATAAATTTCTCCAAGCCTAAAAAGGAACTTGTGTACTAAAAAGTTGATTTGCCCTGCTAAAGGGAAAGGAAGACTGGTGGAGCCAGATCATGCCTAATTTATCCGGAGGGTTGTAGGACCATTACCATCACAATTTGAGACTTCAAAAGCAAGTTTTATTTTCAATTAGTATTACTGGTTATAAATTATTTAAAACAAATAAATCTTCATATCAATGTATGCATCCAGCTAGCAATCTTGAGAGATAACAGTAATGATCAAAATTGTAGAACTAAATTATCCAAAATCCTTATAAGAGAGCTAACCTTAAAGAACTGGAAAATATATTATATTGCAGGCAACAACAGAGAAGGCCGAAAAAAGAAGCATAAAATATCAAAATTAGTATGTCAGTACAGAAAATCACCGCAATCATACCTGGTTGAAGGCTTCATTTGGTTTACAGTCAACAGCCATGTCCATGCGAGCAACAAAGAATTGTTGATGAATAGGTGCATATAGCACTGGAGCAATAGTTGTGCCATATTTTCTAATTTCTCCAGGTTGCAATGCTCCTAAGCTAAGAATGCCAGTTAGTTTAACCTCTGCCTCAATCTTGCCATCCTGTAACAATGTAGAAAACATCTTCTCAATAAGAACCAAATAAACATAATCAAACTAAAAGTAACAGAAGATAATGTTCATAGACAACAAACAGTCATGGCATATATGATCAAACAGTCATAGACAACAAACGAAGGTAGATTGTACCCTATAGGTTTCCATTAAGCCATCTTCTGGTATGCATATATGATCAAACAGTCATGGCACTATTTACGGTAGCTTGAGTCCAAAGCAGTTGCAATTGATGAAATGTTAATTATTCAGTCTTACATCAAGGCAAGCATGCTGATGCTAATGCCTCACATGATAATCAGGAGCATATATGATGTTATACCATGTTAGCAAATGGTTCACAATGTTTTAGAAGATTAGATTACACCAGAGCTACAGCCTGTTTCTTGTTTTAAACCACTATGGAATAGTTGATCTAATCATCAAACTAAGATCTTACCAACCCAAATCATGGCTGCAAGCAACTGCACAATTATTTGGACTAGTAAGCTAAGCTACAAATAATCTAAATGGGGATGGTAATTCAAATTATTAAATTGAAGTTAGATATCAATTTCACCCAGTGCAACCACTCATCAGAAATTCAAAAATAAATAAATATTGCCACATAACTCATGCATATCTTAGGATAAAATGTCAAAATGGCGTGATTTTGTTTTACTATGCTAATTAATATTTGAATCATGTAATCAAATGTTATATTCGTGAGAAAATGGACCAAATCGAGAAAAAATACCAAGTTTTGTTAGCTTGTTCCTATTTCTGTAATATATGCAGCTTGTCCTAATTTCAACATATCCACGCAAAATTCAGACAAACTTGTGGATAATTTGCAATAGCAAGTTACATCTTGTATGGTCATGACAAAAATGTTTTATTCTTGCCATCTTTTGAAAGTTTAATTTGTTTTAGGACCAGTGAGTTATTCAAGAAGTGACAATTGGGCTTTGAGGTTCATCTCTAGTTCCATATGCTAAATTGTTAATCAATAAGCATAACTGATCTCATTTGATAGTATTGGATTGTTGTATACTATTATTGTTTACAATGTTTCTATCATCCACTATTGACTCTAATATTTATACTTGTCACACCAGCGTCCTTGAGAAATAATTTTTAAACACCAAGGTAAGACAGATGTCCTTCATATATTCAATCAAGTTCTCAGATATGCTATCCCACAAATCTGATTCTCATATCGTAATTAGCTTGATTTGTGGAGGGAATAATTTATGAATGATTTTATAGTGAAAAAATGGAACAATCAATATCATAACATAACCTCCAAGGTGTAAATAAAGCAAATGGTTCCATTTGCATATTAAGCCCATTGACCAAGATAACTGAGCCAATCATTATGATTAAACCAAAATATCATAACATGACCTCCAAATAAGATTGTTGGCCAACACACAACATAATGAGGTAAATGACATAGATTACATTAATGAACTAGGCAACTCTACTGATTGAACCGATACAAATAAGTTGCAATAACAAGGTTCAGCAAAATGAAGTGATTCTCTATTCACCATGATAATTTTATCACATATCATGGCCTGAAAGAATATATTAATAATCACAACTCAGCAAAATATTCAATGATCAATCTCATGCCTTTAGTGTTATCATGATAAGAATCTGCTAAGTTCTTCTATACTCAATAGTGTGCAACTGAATTTCATTCACTATTAACCAATTTCATATAAAGACAGACTATCTAACAAATGCCAACAAAGATCTTCAGTGCAGTCTTCGTCAAAGTAATAAGAATGAGAACAGATTTAGTTACCAGACTAACAACAAAACTCATTCCTCAAGAAAATAGGCGCGACACTGTTGAACTCAATATTAAGATGTTTTTGACTTAAAGAGTAGGATCCGGTTGTTCACAATGTCAGGTTCACTGCTCACATGCCCCAAAGTTATAAAAATCTAATCAAAACTTGGTTATTGCATTAACAATATACAGCATCTATGGAAAAAAAAAGGGTAGTTTGCATCTCAAATAGATTGAAATGGCAATTTGTTGTCAAGCAAGAAAAATTATAATTGCCTTCTCCTCACTGAGGGAACAACCTGTTTCACAGCAATTAGTGTTTGAATCTAAAGTATAACTATGTCACAAGAACACTAGCTATAACATTCTAGGTTCCCAAAAACATATATAAATATCATGATAAAATGAAATCCATAGAACAAAATAGAAATAAAAAAATAAAATAATAATAATAATAATAATAATAACAATAATAATAATAATAATAATAAAATGAAATGAAATGAAATGGATTGACAACCTTAAAAAAGTACTAAAATTCTACTTTTATTTACTGAGACAAAATTGCAGTTATCTAACTTGCCTGGTAAAAATGCCAGAAAAAGCCATATTCATAATTAGCAACTGTGCATATGAACGAGACACTAAGCCTCCTTGATCTCCGTACTTCTGCTAGACCAGTTCTCCAGTCTTGATGCTTCCATAAGATGCCGTTATCTTCCTCATGCAAACACACACAGTTTTCAATGGTCTCTACACCTCCATTGTAATTTGTAAAATGAGCATCAAAAAATTTTAAGTAGCCCAAACAGTCAGATCCCTGATCATTAAAAATTTTAAGTCACTAATAACATTGGATACATAATTAAAACTAGCATTGTTTGAGGAGAAAAATAATAAGGCAGAATATTCAAAATACCTTCTTAAGAGAATGTGCATTTTTTCCCAAACCATCCTCCCCAGCATCAAATGAATTCTTAAGGTAATGTGGCTCATTGGGATCTCCATATGGAACCACCATTTCGACAAAACTCAACCTATGAGCCACTGGTCTCCGACCTCGACTGCCATCAACATATGCTACAGAATAAATGACCAGGCCATCCCGAGGAGTAAAACCAATGCGGAAGTTCCACTGCAGAAACAATAAAAGAGCAATTGTAACATAATTTCAGTTCTTGTAAGATTCGCAAATTATGCTACATTAGAGAAATAATATATTTAAGAAAAAAACCTTCTGCCATTCCACAAAATGACCATTAACACGAAAACTTGGGCCTTCAGGCTGAAGAATATGCAGTGGTTTTACATCACTTCGGTCAACCCCTCCACGAGTTTCTCCTGGAGTGTAGTTTCTCAATGGATCTGCTGGAGGAAGAGGCACCAGTTTTTTATCTTCAAATTCAACAATTACCATATTCTGAATATCAACAATGACATATATGCCCTCAACAGGCCGTGCATAGCCATTCTCCATTGGGCAGTCACTCTCAGTTCTACAGAAAATGAGTGGCTTAGCAAGTCTGCGACTGGGAGCATCAGCATCACTATGATAACCAACACACCTGCACAGAGAGACAAGCACATAGAATAATCTTAAGCAAAAGAGTAAAATCTAAAGTCGCAAAATCCTAGATGGCCTTTTTTTATTTTTTAAAAGTAAATACTCCATACCAGGCGTCTACCATCACAAGGTCCATATCCTCTATTCCTCTCTTTTTCATTGCTTCAATGAAGGGAGGATAATCCTTCACAACAGCCTCACATTCGGCATATTCCACAGCATCCTGCAATAAAAAAAGACATGCAAAATTTAAAATTTATCAATCTCAAAATAATAAAAAATAATAGTTGAATCGAATTCTGGAAATACATGATACAAGAAAACTCTAAAAATCAATCCATGTGCAACTATTCCATATTAATTGTGAAAATCAAATAATTGATAGTTTCTACATGCATGGTGCATGGTTTTTCAAGAGTCAAAAATAGTGTCTTGTTTCCCAAGTGTTTGGACTTTCTCTCTTTCTACATAAAGGATTCATGTGTTTGGAATCAAATGTGAAATGAAATGGAATTGGTGATTATTAGTCTAGGTGTTTGGATGCAAACACAAAATGACAACTTTATTATCATTTTCTTATTTATTTTTTCAAATACAGAAGTTTATTGTATGATTTTAAATTTAATATATACATACATATATATTATAAAGCTAATACCTCATAAAGCGAGTATAACTATAAAGGGATGTTAGATTTTATATTTTAGTACTAGTGGCCCCTAAATGGGCTTAGGGGTCTTATACCAAAAGTCTCAGACTATGGCTCAACCCCCTATACCCATATAAACCCATTACCTTTATCACACATCCCGATGATAGTCTATATTTCCTCAACACCCCTCGCCGGGTTCGACCTCAGCACTGACACCAGGGCCTCTACATGGACCATGCACTGCACATTGCTGTCTCGAGATCCCACACTGAGGGTCATACACATGACTTGTCACATCGCGGTTCCACCATATTTCTCCCGACACCACTAGTACTAGTGGGCTCTATATGGGCTTAGGGGACCCCTAAGCCCATATAGAGCCCATATAGGGCCCACTACATATAGAGCCCATTTAGGGCCCACTAGTACTATAATATAAAATCTATACCACTAGTACTAGTGGGCCCTATATGGGCTCTATATGGGCTTAGGGGTCCCCTAAGCCCATATAGAGCCCATTTAGGGTCCACTAGTACTATAATATAAAATCTAAATACAGATCGTAGAAATATAGTGGAACCACCGACTGCAGACAAGTCCATGTGTGTATGACCTCCATGTGTGTAGGACCTCTGAGACACAAGTAGTGTACAAGTCCATGTAAAATGCACCTCCCGTGTATAGAGTCCCTGCAAGTTCGAATCGAGTTGAACTTGAGAGAGGTGTTGAAATATAGACCACATCGGTCAGCGCGATAGAAGTGTAATGAGTTTATATATAGGTGATAGGGGCTCGAGCCACTCAAGTCTTGAGACTTTTGAGTGTAAGCACCCCTAAGTTCTACATGAGCCTCATTTAGTACCACTAGTACTAAAATATAAAATCTAACAAGAGAATAGAGAGAACAATGACAGTGATCCAGAGAAAACAGAGGCGCAATCTTGTAGAGAGAGAACAACAAAGAGTAAAGTGGCAGTGGTGATCTAGCCAACAGAATTGTCTATGTATAAAGAAAAATATACTTACAGAGTTGTCCTGATTCAGAGAGAGAGAGAGAGCAAAAGTTTGAGAATTAAAGGTGATGTAAAGAGGAAAAAAACAGTGTTAAAAAGAGAAAGTAGTGTTAGAGAGAACATGGTAATGTGGATGAAGGAAGCATAATTAAGCACAATGTAAAGTGAGAAAAAAAAAGATTTTAGAAAGAAAATTTAAGGATACAGAGAAAATTGTGATGTGGATGGAGATAATGAAACCAAGCATGATGTAAGAGAGAAGAAAAAAAAGTGTCAAAACGAGAAGGTAGTGTCAGAGAGAAAATGTTAATGTGGATGGAGAAAGCATAACCAAGTATGGGAAAAGGAACAAAAAATTAAAACCACGTCCATGTCATTCCCATGCACCAAACAGTAACGAGAATTGTGATTCAATTACAATTCTCTTTGAAATGTGCCTAGGATAACAACCAAATAAGCAAAGAATGATTTGCAAGTTAAAAACAAAAAGAAAGAAAATTTCATTAAAGATTAGAGAAGAGCACAGATTTAGAAGATGGCATGATGACCTTCATTTTTTTTCTTAATGTAGTTGCACAGCAAAAGATACATAAATACTCAGATTAAAGCCATGAGAGTGATGTTTGTTGTTTTGGTTCTGTGAATAAAAAAATTTCATTTCCCATTTCATACTAAGAAAACATGCCCAGGTTAGTGTTTGTTTCAACATTGATTCCTACATGGCAATGTCACTTAACCCTTACTAGGGAAGGCAATTCAATTTATGGGTCCTAAATGGGTCATCTAGAATGCATTAGAGTAAACTGTCTGATACAAACATGACATGAGCGAATGTTTGGGCCAAAAATTTTAACACCAGCATAACATAATTATCACACAATTGGCACGCATTACAGGGACAGCATGAATAGCAAATAGGTCATATTTAATCTTTACACAATAGAACACCCAATTTATACAAATATCAAAAGCTTTCAATATATGCTAAAAAATTCCTAATATGATGAATAACAAACTATTGATACATAAATAACTCTGTCCTAAAATAAAATTGAGATGAAATTCACTGTTTTGTTTCTGCAGAACTTGAGATGAGATTAAGATTTGAGTTTGAATATATTTAGATTTGGATTATGTCAATTATTATTTATAAATATATTCTTCCTATAAATTTATATACATTGATTTAATATCATTAAATAATATAATTAAACAGTTTATAAGCGGGTCATAAACAAGGTTAGTCAGGCCAAACATATTACACCACAGATAATTTTGTGTCTTGGAGGGGTTGATATGATTAGGCACAAAATACAATTATACCTAACACAATCCTGCTTACTTTCATGTGTCACAAAATCCCACACCCATTGCTGACTGAACAAGGTTTTTAGACATGGAATTTTAAATTGACAACTTGTACAAATCAATTTTGCTTACACGCTATTTAAAAAAAAAATTTTAAATAATATCTTTACTTGGTTGGGGTTAAGTTGCCAGGTTAACACTGAGATCACCACATAAAAAACATTAAAATTAAGATGCTCTAATAACAAAACTTGTATCTTTCAATGATCAAATTTAGAACAGACCACTTAAGGAAACTAATGTGGTGCTCTGGTTAGTTTCCCCTCTATTATATTCTTACAAATTTTGATACTTTACATTATATCACCTCATCATGTCTAATCCATAAATTTTTCTTTGTCCATCTACCATTTCATTTTCTGAAATTTATTTTGGAATATATATTTATACCTCAAACATGTAGGTAACATCCCTTGCATTTGAGAATTGAAATTATAATGGATTATGAAAAACAAATGGAACTTAAGAACAAATTGAATTCAAATAAGGTGGCCTAGGTGCTAATATGGTAACTTATCAATGCCAATATGGATAAAATGATTTTACATTTTAAATACATTTCATTTGAAGTGATAAAGGTGTAGATAACTCCTCAATGTGCACTGGCACAACCCAAAGCCCAAGCCTAAACTGCAGCAACTAAGCTTGCTACACCATGTGTGACACAGTGTTACACGAAAGAGATAACTTTGACATATTTTTCCCAATATCGGATCTAAAATGAACATTTTTCTATGCAAGAGGCTAAAATGACTAGTATCCCCTAGACTATAGACCAAGTATTTATGACCCTCATCTTGCAACTATATTTACCCTCCTCTTCAGCCAATACAAACTTTAACACCACCAAAAAAAAAAAAATAAATAAATAATTTTAAGGTATTCTTTCTAGTACTGGATCTGTTGTGATTGGATTCTAAAATGCACATAGTTTTATTAAAATAATTCAGATATATCTTTTCACCAACAATCTAGAAAAGGTTAAGACATAAGTAAAGACATACCATAGGAGGCTGGACATCAGGAACTACTTCAGATTTGATGGCCTTTCCCCTATGATGACCACCTCGTGTTGCCGCATGGACTTCTGATAACTCAACAATCCAGATGCTTGTCTCATTTGATCGCTTGTTATAGACAACAAGTCTTGCCCTCCTAGGTGGAAGCTTACTTGGAATGATAGGTCCACCCTTTGTTCTGGGAAGTAGAGACGGTTGGAAAGGGGGGAAGAAATAGGCATCAGCCAAGGCCACAACACTTTTTTCTGGTTCCAACAGCACAGCTTCAACAAACCTCATGCTATCTCTCACCTGAATAAGAAATCAAGTTCAGTTACTATCAGGTGCATCACAGGGAATTTACCAACCCATCAAACCATAATATGCCAAACCTCAGGGGTCGCCCCTGCAGCCCTGACAGTTGCTACTGCTACAGATATTTCAGCAGCCGATAATGGGTCTAAAGGATGCATTGTTTGAGCTCTTGTCGTTATCTGGATCCCTAAACTCAGGGAAACAATATTGTAATCAAGAACCATATCAAAACCAAATCCACATAGCTACAAGCATGGAGGTAGTCCAAAACACAAATTAAAGAGTTGAAAAACTAAACTATATTTTAAATAAGCACCCATTGTTAGGCTAAATGAAACTTGCTAGAGTCATAGCATCATGAGTTGCTGTTTCAGTGAACAGCTTTAGCTCAACTGCATTTCAAGTGCATAGATAAGCACAGTTCCAGATAAGCATACAACTTTTACAGGCCCCCAACATTAAACAGAATAAATAGTTTGATATAAGATGTGAATAAAAATAATGGTAACAAAAATTACCTGCACAGTCAGGTTTTGGCAGATGCATACTATCCTTAAAGTGATGATACTATATCACATCAAATGTATTGCGTCTTTCTGAATGGAACATTACACGTACAAAAAAAACCCCTTGAATTTTAAATTAAAATGCTAGCTTAATTTTGATCATCTTTATATTGCACCATATTGACACACACACCACAAAAAAAAAAAAAAGGGTTTCTCATGCATGGCTGATGTTAGTTGATGCTTAAAAGCATAAGGGTGAAGCTTAGCACCTGGTACTTCAACCAAGGTAGTTTCCAAATCAAACACTTATCCTCCTCCACCTTTTGTTTCAGACAAGTCAACAAATTACAATAAAGAGAAAAGGGATTCCTTTATCGCAACAGTAACCCAAGGGTTTTAGGAGTTCTAAATGTTATTAAACAATTGTTTTTCCTGATCTAGCAAGCACACCAAAAAATTCAACGTCCTTTGAGACACAAAACCATGTTATCCTCAAAAAGTTGCAGCCATTCAACTAACATTATACCTGACAAAATTTCTATAAAAGCGCTATACAGGAAAACATTAAGAGAAGGTCATTCTCACTTAATATCAATGCTTTCAAATTCAAGATCAACAGTATCAATCAAGCTAAGTTAAATTCAACTGTGAAGTCTTCACAAATAATAGAAATTTACTTTTTGTTCACAAATCCAAAGCGCAAGTGTTAGTGACAACGATCATCTTATACTTCTGCTTTTCTATAAGGAGCTCCTTGCAAAAATTTTGTCTTTGTTTAATTTTTTCAACCCAACAAAAGCGTTATTTTGTACCTATAAACACTTTCAGTCAACAAAACCTATTTTATAGCCAGCTTGAAAAAACAACAATAGGTGGAATGTGAGTGAGGGAAAAAAACCAAGTAACATTCCTATTTTAAGCTAGGATAAAGTTCTCATAAATCCAAAAGTTCAAAAAATAATAAAATAATGAAATAATTGCAGATAAGAAACAATGTACAAATCGTAAGACGGCCAGAATATACCCTGATTCCTCAAATGACAAAAGAATTCCATAAGTTTACACTGTCATACATAATTGTACCCTAAAAAGGTAAGATCCTTCCTAAAAAAATTTGAAATCGTCTTCCTTTGGTACTTGATTGAATAGAATACCATTGCAAAAATGCTAATGAAGTAAATGTCAAGAAACAAGACAGTATAAACAGTCATTATTCCCAATTAGCATGAATTAACTACGTATCAGGTACTTACTACTCCCCAATTTTTCAAATCATACAGATCTTCTTAAGACTATTTTGCTCACCCCTTATGCACAAAATCCTAACCCTAATCAGCATTAGGTATCACAAACTATTAACATTTGACTAGGAACTACTTGCTTAGAATTTCTTGATTTAAGAACCAATACCCACACCACGTACTACGCACTTTAATATATTTCAATTTTTTATAAGGCTATTGTTCAAATCTAAGTGAACCCCTGCACAAAAAAATCCTAGGTCAAATCAGAATCATAATCATATATCAAGATGGTCGAGAGGTTAAGGCATTGACTCCCATAAGTGAGGTCGAGAGTTTAACTTACTCCCAATGCATGGTTGAGGCGTAAATATGGTGCATGTGCAGTGGTTTGGACACATTATATATATATATATATATATATATATATATATATATATATATATATAAAAGGCATGACACAAACTCTTGACATTTTACCAAAAACTACTGGCGAAGCATTTCATAATTTCAAAAACAAATACTATGCCTGCTACTTCCCTTCTTTTTATTTTTCTTAAACTCTTGACTTTTTACAAAGAATTACTTCCTAATCATTCCTCACATTCTTGCCAATATCAACAACCCATAATCCAAAACACAAAAAAAAAAACTGATGAAACAACAAATAGAACAACTCTGATTCTCCAAAAATCAAGAAGAAGAAAAGTAGAAAGGGTTTACCCTTGGCGGAGGCGGTGGCGTTGGCAGGATCTGAAAGTTCCTCAACAGGGCGGATCACAGCAGTCATGGCGGAGGCAGCCGCAGATCGCTTCTCATCGACGATCCATTCTTGTTGGTGCAGTGCCCCGGTCTTGGCAGCGGCGAATGGCGTCCCCTTAACTTCAGTTGTCGCCATTGGAGGAGGATTGGGAGCTCAACAATGGATCGATGATGATGAGGAGCAAAGGCAATAGGAGATGCAAACAAAGAGATAGTGTGTGCATAGGAGGATAGTGCCTTTACTTTTTCATGAACTAATGGATATTCCTTTTGTAGAAGAAGACAAGTGACTCAACTGGTCAGTGGTCACTCGTGGAGCCAGAAGAGACCATTGAGGGATTGACGACAGGCAAACTTTAAAAATAAAATAAATAAATAAATAAATTACCATGGGTTGGTTTACGTTGGGGTTGTTTGTAAGAGAAAAATAACAAAAAATTATATATATATATATTTATTTATTTATTTATTTATTTATTTTTTATAAATAGAGGACAAACGCTTTTTTGGAAAATTAATCCTTCATATTATGAAATGAATACTATATGTAATAATCCGATATTTTTTTATTTTAAAAAAAAATCAATTTTTTTATATTTATCAAAAATTATGTTTTTCATGGTATTTTATTTTTTATATAAATTTATGTAAATTATTAAATTATTTCTACTCTTGCTCATTGTGGGGCGGTGAGTCACTACAAGAGGACTAGAGAAATTGTTGTACTCATAGCCTGCTAGCTATCGCGTGGAGGGGCTGAGCTCATTTTTTAGGGTATAATCACAGATTGGTCCCTCTACTTTTCTCTTTTTTCCTTTTGCCCCTTCTACTCGAAACGTCCCAAGAGTCCCTCTACTTTTAAAAATAGTTTTATTTAGTCCCTTCTACCTAAAATAGATTAATTATTTTGGTTGTATTTTTCAAGAGTAGAAGGGACTCAGACTCGAAGAGATTAAGGGTAGAGGGACTAAATTGGATCATTTTCAAGAGTATAGAGATTAATGGGGTGCATTTTTTAGTAGAGGGACCAAAAGGAAAGAGAGAGAAAAATAGAGGGACCAATTCAGGTATTATACCCTCTTTTTAGTGTGCTTACCATCCCTAGAGCAAAGAGAGTTATTTCTGACACGACAACTGAATAGGTTTTTTGGTATCATTAAAAAACTTCAATGATAAAGATTAAAAAAACATAAAAAAATAAGAGATTGGATATATATATATATATCAGGAGAACTCATCCGGAACTTAGGAGAATTGATAGTTAATTTTACCAATTTATCATTAGAATAATACGAATCTGTACGTGGCGGTCTTTGGATGGTAACGCTAGCATATTGGTTTAATTTAATTAATGTATTTTAAAAAGCTGATGTTTATTTGCACAACAAAACCGTACCCCTAAACAAGCACAAATTAAAAAAAATTTACCAAAAAATATCTTATATTAAAAATTACATTAGTCCAAAACAATATTAACTGAAAAAACTCAATTTAAGACATAATTATTGTTAGGATTTTATATTTTTAGTACTAGTAGGCCCTATATGGGCTCTATATGAGGCTTAGTGGTCTTACACCAAAAAGTCTCAAGACTTAGTGGCTCAACCTCTATACCTATAAATAAACTCATTACACTTCTATCACACAACTGATGCGGTACTATATTTCCAACATCATTCCTCAAGTTCAACTTGGTTGAACTTGCACAAACTTGTACACCAGATGTCTGTTTACATGGACTTGTACACTACTTATGTCTCAAAGGTCCCTACACATGGGATCGTACATCGTGACTCATATATCGTGGCTCCACTATATTTCTCTGATACCATGTTAGGATTTTATATTTTTGGTACTAGTGGGCCCTATATGAGCTCTATATGGGCTTAGGGGGTCTTACACCAAAAAGTCTCAAGACTTAGTGGCTCAACCTCTATATCTATATATAAGCTCATTACACTTCTATTACACAACCGATGTGGTATTATATTTCCAACAATTATTAGTTATGCATGAAACTTTAATACTATATTAGAATTTTGGATTATTGTTTGTTTTTACTTCATAAAATTAAAATCATTGTTAGTTTTAAAGTTTTAAATTAATATTAACATTTTTCAATATGTACTTAACCACGACTTTTAAATAAAGAATAAGAAACAAGAAAATTTGGAAATATAGCACTTAAAAAGGGATGATGAATTTTTAGATTTATATTGATCAGCACAGAAAAAATAAAATAAAAGGTATGTCCTTGTTAGCTCCAAATATATTATATTACAAGAAAAATAACAGAAGCATTGTTTCTATATTAATAATAACTTGCTATCTAGGTATGTAATGTAGATGTTGACGATAGCAAGTTGTCTAGATGTTAAAACTATTACGTGTATTGCCCCAATGGTGAGGAAGGTAAGGTCTTTAGTTGCTGGGAGATGGAAGAGTGTCTACTTGTACAACTTTCATGGAATGGTGGTAGAGTATGCATTCAGGCAAACCCCAAGAAATCCTAGAGAGGTTGGCAGTGGTGATGTGGAATTTATGGAATAACGGAAATGCTATCCTTTGTGAAAACAAGAGAAGCTCAGTAGTAGAGCTCCACCATCAGAGCATTGAACTGTAGCCTCAGGTCCAACCCCTTACAATACAGACTTTCTGTTGACTGAGGTGCTAGAAAGTAGAGAGACCCTACAATGGTTGTTGCAGAAGGGATGAGACGAGCTGGATGTAGAATTAGACTCCCAACTTTTGGTGGAAGGCATCAAAGATCCGGTTGTTAACAAAAGCTCCTTGGTAGCCATTATGCTAGAAGGTTTGTTCGTAGTGTTGGGTTTTGGACCACACATCATGTAAGGATATAAAGATATATGTGCACAAGCCACTCTCTGCACCCCAAATACTCAACTATACTTTCGAAGGAAGTCAAACTCTTAACCTTTTGTAAGTTAATCGCATTACTATTTGCCTATTTCAATGGTGGTAGCCATGATCTTTCTATAAAAAAAAATTAAAAATAAGTGGGTGACTATCTTCATGCATGGTGGTTGTGATGCTCATCATGTTGTTAGTGCAAAAGAAGTCACTAACTTCAGGGCTTCCCATCTCTATTTTTTGTTGTTGAACTTTGAATATGGTTCTAATCATCTGTGCAAACTTGAATTTCAATATATGGCAACGACAATTAAAAAAACATGTTGTGTCTAACATATTTCCATTTGTACTAAATGTTTGCTCGCATGATACTATAGATATAGGACACTCAAAAATATCCTTTACAATTAACGAAAGAATGCAGTACAAGTTTGAATTACCTTGTCACCATTTAAAACCATTGAGGTCATATCTATGTCAACATTATCAGTGAACTAGGAAATAGTGTTTAAGTAAATCGCCTTCCCGATAATTACCTATATATGTATCCTCTTCCCTAACAATTTATTAATAATAAGCTCTAACCTAGTTGGTTAGGCCATTGCCTTAGCCGATCCTTGTGAAAAGCATAGCTCATTTTAAAGAAATTTTTTAATTAAAAAAATGTTCAGCCCGTTAGTTGGGCTCGACCCGGATGACTTGCAGGTTGGCCCTTTTGAGCTCAAATTTCTAATGCATTTAGGGTTGGATTGCAAAAAAATCAAACAAAATAATGACTTTGTGTTGTGCATAGGGGTGGCAATAATCTGTCCGGGCCCGCCGACTCGGTTTTGTCCGGCCCGGAATAAATCGGGTTTGGATAGAAGTTTTGTTAATACAGGTCGGGTCCGGACATAGTCTAGTTATCCGGATTTATATCCGGGCCGGGTCCGGCCCAAGAAATCCGGACAACCGGGCCTTTGTGTTTTAAAATTTTTTATATAAAGCCCAATTACCTAAGCCCAAATCCTTTTTTAGTTATTAATTAAATATTTTAATATTTATATCAAAATATAATGAGAACATTGAATGATTGATTGTGATTTAAAATATTGAATGATTGATTAAATATTTAATATATAATGAGAACATTGAATCATTTATTGTGATTTAAAATTTTATAACTCCATCGTGATTAGTGTTGTGTCACATTTGTGCAATGACCGTTTTTTGCTTTTCGTTCTTCAGTGAGCTTTTTTTTTCTTTCATGCTTAGAAGCTGAAGGTTGCAAGCCTGCAACACGACTCCATTTTCATCCTCTTGATTGTTCACGAATTCCATCTCCGGTGATGATCATAACTCCCGTGTTTTCAGGTATGTTTCTCTACTCTTTATCTATCTATTTTTTTATTTGTTTAATTCTCTATTTCTTTATCTCCCTCCCTCATTAATTCTTTTGTCCATCTCATGAAATTAGAACACCTTAGTTTATTTCAAAAAGCTCATTTATCTTTTAGTTTAAATTCTTTATTTGCTTCACCATTCACACTCTAAATTATTATTTTTTTAAATTATTTTTGTAGAATTTGAAAGATGTCATCCAATGAAGAAATTGATGGATCTTGTAGTGTGGTTGACAATCAAGGTAATACTAAAAAGGCCAAGAAAAAAATGCATCAAATGTATGGAATGCACTTTTGTTCCTCTTCCTACAAATCATGCTATATATGGTGATAATTTGAAAAAGGCTGAATGTCAACATTGTCATGTTATAATAGTAGCTGATAGTAGCTATGGAACTAATACAATGAAACGACATATTTTAAAATGTCCTGCAAGAAAAAATCATGATGTGGGGCAAATGTTGATGTCTTCATCACTTGAAAAAAAGGGCAATGTTGAACTTAGGCATCAAAAAGTTGAATCAAGAACAACACCGGGAGAATATAGTGATGGCAATTCTTTTTGCATGAATACCCATTTCAGTTTGTAGAGCATGAGGGTACTAGAAATATGATCTCTTATCTTAACCCCTGATGTTAAGCATGTGACACGTAATACAATTAAAGGCTGATGTGCTAAAGTTTTATAGAAGAGAAAAAAAGAAGTTGCTTGACATTTTACAATTAGTACCAGGGAGGATTAGTCTTACATCTGATTTATGGGCATCCATTACGATCGATGGTTATATTTCTCTCACTGCTCATTTTGTTGACAAAGATTGGATGTTACAAAAGAGAATTTTTAAATTTCCATTACATGCCAACACCACACACTTTGGGTTTTGCAATTTCTGAAATGATATCTTCTTTGTTAAATGAGTGGAATTTGGAGAAAAAAATTGTTTTTCCATAACTTTGGACAATGCTAGTTCTAATGATTCATTTGTTGATTTTGTTAAAAGTCAACTTTGCATAAGAAATGGATTGCTTCTCAATGGTGAATTTTTTCATGTCCGTTGTTGTGCGCATATTTTGAATTTGATAGTTCAAGATGGGCTAAAAAGAAATTGATAGTGGTATTTACAAGATTCGAGAGAGTGTGAAATTTATGAAAGGGTCACAATCTCGAAAGAAGAAGTTTCATGATTGTGCACAACAAATGGGCATCAATTGCAAAAAAGGGTTGCGTCAAGATGTTAGCACAAGATGGAATTCAACATATCTTATGCTAGAGTCGGCTTTACATTATCGAGATGCATTTATTCATCTTTCATTGAGTGACTCTAATTATCTTCATTGCCCTACTTTAGAATAATGGAATCACATTGAAAACATGGTCAAGTTTTTGAAAGTGTTCTATGATGTGACAAATATTTTTTTGGGCACCTTGTATCCCACTTCAAATTTGTTCTTTATTGGGATGTGGAGAATCCAATGTATATTACAAGAAGAAGCAAAAAATCCCATTCTTTTTAGAAGTTCATCATTGTCAAAAATGCAATCAAAGTTTGATAAATATTGGGGAGCTTTTAGTGCTATATTGGCTATTGCGGTGATTTTAGATCCTCGTTATAAAATGGATATTGTTGAATTTGCTTTTATGAAACTCTATGGTGATGATGAAGGCAATAGCAAGGTGAATAATATTCGTGAGAAGCTTCAAAAGTTATTTGGAGAATATTGCAATATTGATTTACAAAATCAAGGTAATTCTTATACAATCCAAACAACTCAAGACCAAGTTATTGAAAAGGATCCAAATGATCCAATAATGGTGAATACTTATGAGTCATAAGCAATTAAATTATTTTAATTATGTTATTTTTTTTAAAGACTTTTGCTTTTTCATGATTAATATGTATAGGCTTATGAAGCATTTCAAAGTAAGCGCTTGGCTTCACAAGTACGCAAGTCAGAATTGGATTTGTATTTGGAAGAGCCACCATCTGATAGAAGAAAAAACTTGAATGTTTTAGAATTTTGGAGCTCTGTTCAATATCGTTATCCACGTCTTTGTCAAATGGCGCGTGATGTTTTGGCGATTCCTATTACCACAGTTGCTTCTGAGTCTGCCTTTAGTTCAGGAGGTAGAGTGCTTGACCAATATCGAAGTTCTCTCACTTCAGACATTGTAGAAGCTTTAATATGTGGACGAGATTGGTTACATGCATCAATGGGTAAGTTTGTGAAATTTTATTATTTCAAACAACACTCACATAATATTTATATGAAGACTAATACAAATATTTTAATTGTTGTGTTATTATCTAGGTGGCCATGGAAAAATGAAAGATTTTGATGATGGCACTGAAGGGATGTTGAAGGTCGACCTTGTTGCTCAAACTTCAAATCAATCTTCAAATGAAGTTGAGATTAATTAACTTTGAAGATTGCATTAAAGTTGTGTATGTGATTTTATATCATTAAGACATGGGTTCTTGGGTATTATTTTTGGCTTGTTATTTAATTTTGTATTATCAAGACATGTATTTTTATGTAATACTTATTAAAACTTGGATTATTGTATGAATTAATTTGGATTGTTGGACATTGCTTTTTTGCATTTGATATGAGTTAAATTATTTTTATAGTTTAGTATTTGAATGAACTTTAAATGTATATTATAGGATTCAAATGAAATTCGGACATTTGGACAACCCGGTTTTGAAAGAAACCGGGTCTGGACAAGCCACACTTGTCCGGATTTAAAACCAGGGCCGGGTCCGGACATTAAATTAGTTACTTATTAGAGTAGATGTCCGGACCCGGTTTTGTCCGGACCCGGATTTTTGCCACCCCTAGTTGTGCATTTGTCTTCTTTTGGGGTATATCATGAATGGATGATAATATTAGTTTAAGAATATGGGTGACTCCTAGTTATTAGGGTATGTTTGGTTTGCAGAATGGAACCAACATGAATGAGATTAGGGGGAGTTGAAATGAGGGGAATAAAAATAGTAATAAAACATTGTTTGGTTGGAGGTAAAGCTGTCAATTTGGGCCAAACCCGTCGGGTCAGCCCGCCCCGCTAACTAAAATAAGTGGGTTGGGTTGGCATTATATAGGCCCTGTTTGGAGGCAGGTCAAAATGGGCCAGCCCGCGAGGGCCACGGGTTGGGGCGAGGCGGGCCGCGGGTTGCGGCGGGCTAGCCCCGCCCTTAATTTAAAAAATAAAAAATTATTAAATTAATTACAAAGTTAGAAAAAGTAAATATATGTTTATAAAGGGGGGTTCTATGTGAAAGATATTGATTTTTTAAAATTTTGTTAAACTTTACAAATTTAATAGGATTATGGTAATTTTGATGGATTGATGATTTTTAATAGTAATTGACATTTTTATTTTGCGATTAGTTTTTTGGATTTTGTTAATTTTTTTATGTATTGTGGCAAGATTATGTCAAAAATATAAATAAATATGTGAGAACTATAAAATATAATTATTTTTTAATTTTTTAATTTTCTATATTTTTGGTGAGCAGGCCCGCCCAACCCACAACCCAAAGTGGGTCGGGTTGGGTCGACATTTGGCTGGCCCGCCAAAATGACAGGCCAACCCGCCACGCCAAATGGTGGGTTTTGGCCGGCCGCGGGCCAACCTGAATTGACACCTCTAGGTCGAAGGGAATGGAAGTGTGGAATAGGAAAAAATATGAAAGAGAATTATGGTAAAATTATTTTATGACCTTTACAATAAATAAATAATATTGTATAAAATAATGGATGATGTTTAATTATAATTAAATTTACTAGATTATAAAATAATTTAAATAATGAAATTAAATATCTTAATTAAATAAATCTGACCCCTTTTTAATTATCATATAAAAATATTTAAATAAACTAATTCATGTAACTATTATACATTTTAATTGTATTATTAATAAATAGTTTAATTAACTAATTTATCTTAATTAGATAATTAACGAATATATAAGTGAGTATTATCCAATTTAAATAATAGCAAGAGATATATTTCTTACATAATAACATCATCTCATGAAGGCAAAGAGCTTTTAAAGAGGCAATAAAGACAATAAAGAAGATTAATAAAAACAATAGATATTACATCAAACGTAGTCACAAAAACATATCCTAGCTCAAAGTTGATGTTCAAAAAATGGTAAGCATCAAAACTTACACTGTAACACACAAACACATGACTAAGCAATAATAGTTCAAAAGAGAATGCATCCAAGATCTATACAAACAACAAAGAGGGCCATGCTCTAGTACAAAACCTTCATACTCCATCATCAACCAACTACCTAATTAACAAAAAAAAAAAAATTTAAAAGTGTATCATTGATTATAATGTTACTAAATAAAACATCTTTCGGGATAAAGTCAGCAAACATTGTTGTAAATATCAAGTGTCATTCATCAAACACTAACTTATCTAATGTGCATCGTAGCTCAAGGTTACTTTAGAAAACTAATTACAAGCATGCAAGGATATAGCTTTCCATGTTGCACAATATTGTATAAAGCTTTTCCATGTTCATTTTCTAGACTAGTTCATAACCTTATCTTTCCATGTAGTGTTATCATAATCTGTGGCGGACCCAGGAATTTAGTTCAGCCCGGGCTTAAATAAAAGTCAACATTCTCATATTTGTCAACTTTTTAATTTTCCCTGGCATTTTTTTAGCTCCAACCATGGTCTTTCTTCGATCCCAACCACTGGCCAGTGCAGAACCGTAACTCATTGGTGAGGGGTTAATGTCAACTACTATCATTGTGATGGATGTTTTTGAACAATTTCTCAAATTTTTATTAAAACTTAAAAATTTTTAAAAATTTAAATAAGAAAAAAATTTTTCATTACTAAAAATTTTTTACATTTGTCATGCACATTATCAATTTAGTTTTTCTTAATTATTAAAAAATTATAAAGTTTAAAACATTGTTTTTTTATAATTTTCATAATTTTTTGAAAAAAAAAACTTGTTTTTAATTACTAAAGTTATTAAAAACTTAACATTGCAAACTCTAGGATTTGAACCATGGTGGGCTCCTACCATTCAATTCCAATAAACCACTCAAGCACATGTCCATTACATATTAGCTTTATACAAACAAAATATTATAAAACATTAATATTCATATAAAAAATCTTATTGAACATAGTTCTTCTAAGATTTTCCGGCCGGCCAGCCCGGGCTTCAGCCCGGGCTGCCACCCATGTGGGTCCGCCCCTGATCATAATGCATGCACCATGATATATTTCACACTCCACAATTTTCTCCACCAACACATAAGGGCAAGGGTGATATTTCCCCATATTTTTCATGACTTGGTGGTAGGTAGGGAGAGTTAGTGGGGGTTGGTGGAAAATATTTTATATTATTTGGGGGTAGGTGTCACTTACCCCATCAATGTGAGCCCTTGGATTATAATAATCTTAGCCCTTGATTTGTTAGGTGAAGGGCTATATAAACCCCTCATGGCAATTGTAAAGATACAAACAAGAGTGCTTCATTACAAGCATCTATTATACAAGAGAGATTTCTTCTCATCTTCTTGCTTGTTTATTTACTTATGTTCTTACATATTTACTTTCTTGCTTACTTGCTTTACTTTTTGCCAAGTTTACATTTTCATTCTTGCAAGCTTGTAATTCTTAAGTAATTCTTCGAGGGAAGCCTGCCTTGGTTTGGTTTGAACTTTAATCAAACACTTGAAGTGTGAATAAAAACCAACCAAAGGTCACACCTAACCTTGAACGAAATAACAAGCCCATGACATATAACATGTGAGGATATACCAAACCATAACAAAACATTATGATATAGCATGCAAGGATATACCAAATTCATCATAATCCATGACATTATGATATAGCTTACAATTCAACAAGATTCAACAAAAGGATCAATTCAACAAATAGCTAAAACATCAAACACCACAAAATAGAGGAGTTTCCAAAGTGTCTAGCACACATACCTTGAATAGGCATTCTAAGATGATCTACACAGTAGAGGGATAATATGGCATACTTGGTAAAATTAAACGACAAAAAACAACTTTCTATCATGTGGCAAGTCCCAAAACATGCTCAGTTGCTCTTAATCTTTTCTTAAAACTTGCATTATGACTAATGCCTCATCTTCCGAAAACCCATCTATGTTGAAAATTACTTCATTTTGAAATTTCTTCCTTTCTTTAACTTCTCTATATGTTGTTTCTCTGTGAATGTTAACTTCAGCATTATGAACTATACGTTCAGCTATCATCTTGAATCTTAGACCAACCATTTCCATATATTGGTGAAGATTTTCAGAAATTGCCTCCATGTTCTTTTCACTAGCAAGGTTTTTTCTTTTTGTGGCCTCCCGATGCTCTTAAGGTACTAGCTAGTATCTGTTGGCATTGGTGACGAGATGTCAATGGATCTTGCATAGGCATAGAAAAATCTTCACCTACCATTTGAGAGAAGCCCACATCCTTGTCTAAACAAGCATTTTCATGCAGATATTGATCAACATTGTCTCCAAGATCACCCCTTGCATTTCCATGGGCTTTATCCTTTGTAAAATCCGAGACGAGATCATTAAAGAAAGAAAAACTTTTTCCATAAAAACCGGCTGCCTCCTTGTGATTATGTATTGCATTACAATTAGAAAGTTTATAAGAAAAATAGCATATTAAATTCTTCACACATTTGGTAAATATAATTATATTAGCTTAATATATTTGTCATATGTGCTTTTTTCACACTCAATAGTGTTATTTTCATGGTTCCAAATAAAATAAAATTATTACATGTAAACTATCCACTACTTAAAAAAACAATTATTACATATAAAGCGCCCACTACTTAAAAAAAAAGTCCATGACAATGAGAAATTACCTTAAACCATTTCCACCTATTATCATTTAAATTTTCAAGAACAGGTTTACGTTTCTTTAGCAACACTCGATGACAAAGAATGATTGATTTTAAAATAGCATGGAAGTGTCAACTAACTGTTTCTGTATATCAATCAAAATCAAACTTATTATTTTACTTTTGACATAGTGTGCAACAATATTCAAAAATATTGCTACCATCTCCTCACCTACCATTTTCAACCAATCCCCGATCACTAATAAATTCATGGTTCCAAATAAAATGAAATTATATCTTAGCAAAATTTCAACCAATTTTGATATATATCTTCCAAAGTTCCTTGGAGAAATTTTGCTAAAATACCTTGTGGTTTGTCTCTTTATCAATTCAGGACTTGTGGTTTGAGTTGTAACACTTTAGTATCATATAGTCTAATCCGTTTGCAAAAAAAATGCCAAAACACTTAACTCTGTTAATTCTTGTAGACATGGCATAAAAATAAACTTGAATTTACCTTTTTGCCCTTATTTACATTACTAAAACATGTACTAATAAGCTCCATTCATGTCTATTTGTATAGTATTTAAAAGCTATTCAATTTATATTTGAAGGTAGACTTGAATGATTCTTAATTCGTATGTGTTTTAGTAATGTAAATAAGAGCAAAAAAGTAAACTCTAGTTTAAATTAACGGAGTTAAGCATTTTAGCATTTTTTTACAAGCAGTTTAGATAATAGGGTACCAAAGTGTTATGACTCAAGCCACAAGTTCTGAATTGATAAAAGGGTAAACCACAAGGTACTTTAGCAAAATCTCCAAGTTTCTTTCATATCCCATTTGCAATAGCTTACTTCCTCACTAGTAAATGCTATAACAATTCAATAAGAGCTGACCTCATTGGCCTATAAACTCATTCTTTAAACACCCTATTGAAATACTATCAATTTAATTCCTAGCCTAACTATTTTAATGTAAGTCACTGGGCCCTCTAAATTGTACATAATTTTCCACAAGTTCAAAGATGCTTAGGAGTGACAACACCATATATGAACATTATTGGCATTTGTAAGAAATTAATCATATGTAAAACCATTGCCATTTGTATGATTTTCATATCTCTTGAAACTATGATTAATTTTTTTTGTGCCTAATGATATTAACTTATCATTTATTTTCTAATGGCATGAAAAGGTTCATATCTTTAGTTTTCAACTAACAAAGTCTGTCACAATGAATCTATAAATATAAATATATATATATATATATATATATATCAAAGCTTGTCTTGTTGGGTTTGTCTCAAGCAGGAGGAAATATAATTACAGGCTTTGAACATGATGTGCAGTGAGTTATTAAAGCAAATTTAGAGGAGATTTAAAAAAAAAAAATTAATGGTGACTAGAGTCAATTAAAAAACAACATACCTAAATAAAATATCAACTTCTGATCAGACACATATAAACTATCAAGAAATGTCTAAACATTATCATTTCCTTTGGAAGAAAGAAATAGCTAAATATTTCTTTTCTGTAGAATTTGAAACTGATCATCAAGAGAAAAAAACAACATAAATAATACAAATCAAGAAAATTAAATTAGGTGATAAACAATGTCAAATTTAATTCCTTTTAACAAGCTCCTTGTGGCTTTCTTTGGATCAGATTTGTGAAGTTGATAAGGAAAGTTTGTTTAAAGTGTTGAAATGGTGAGGGATGCGATGCAAGATGAAATGGGAGTGTTAAAAAAGAGTGTGAAAGAATGAGAGAAGTACATAAAGATAATGATAAAATTATAATTTAAAACTTAAAGAATAAGAATCCCCTCAAAATGGGGATGGATGACATGCAGGCATCAGGAGGAGTTCTATTCCTTCACAAGAACACTGTAGAATCCTTTACTAGATAACAAACAATGTTTAACAATGGGAGACAAAAGTATTGCCATGCTAACAATTGATATTCCCACCATCCAAACACATGGTTAGTCTTTAATTACCAGCTACCTTATAACACTTTAAAGAAAGTGTATGTAGATCCTTACTTTTAATTTATGGCATGTTTGGTTTATTTTCTATTTACTTTTCTTATAATGTGAACTAGCCATGACAACATGGTTTATTTACGTGTCAGCTATATATTGAAAAGAAGTCAAACTCTTAACATCTTGCATGAGAGTCAAATATTCAATCACTGTGACAGAGGTTTTATTTGATTAATCAAAATAAATGTCGAAGTGAATTTAAAGTGAAAATTTATATTTCCAAGACACTCTAGCTTTCACGTTTCAAATTCTGACAATGTAAACATACAAAATAGGAGTTAAACTTGAAAACCACCTCAATGTTCAATAAACTCCGTAATAATCCTTTAAAGCTCATGGAATTTCATTTCTTGCTTCCATGACTTCCAGGACCTCAACAAACCAACCAAGCCATAAAGACACATCAAAATTTGACCTAAATTTATGAAGGTATAATTCTTTGAACAATACCTCTACTTTTCATTGTAACTTTTTTAATCTTTCTACTATTTTAATTAAGAAATCTCAGTTCTTTTTTGACACTCATTACATTTACCATTTAGGATTGCTTTCATAACAACACATTGCATGACATAGCACCTTAATAACCGATGAGTTGAAAAAAAAGTTATCAATATGGTTTTTTTATCAACTGATGATATAGTAATGACAAACGATAAATGTTACGAGTATAAAAAAAACTAAGATTTTTTAATTAAGATAATAAAGAAACTAAAAAAATTACAATTTAAAAGAGAGAGAAGGGTATGTTTAGGAAGGTAGGAGGGCTATTTGGGCATTACCGCATTATATATACTTACTCTTAATCCTATCCCCCAAATATCTACCATCCTCAAGCCTTTCTTTTAATGGACATTTGTCCTGCTTGGATTGGAAGAGTGTTCTTTGTCTGCTGGTCCATGTTAAAATTATTTTCCATTGCTTCATTATTAGTTAACGGGCCAATTAGAAACCGACAGCGATAGACCTTAGGAACACCGTCTAATGAGCATACCCAGGCGGATCAGTGCAATGTCACTTTGAGAGGGTTTTATCAGTGATTTTTTGCCCTTAACCCTAGCTCTCAATGGTGCTACAGGCTCCACCCTTTATGTTCTTAAGCTTGCCAACGATCCCTCCACCTAGTGCCAAGTCGTTTTTTCCCTTTTTCCTAGTTTGTTTTCCTTTTTTTTTAACCCTAACCTTAGCTCTCAATGGCACAGTTTGTAGTCTAGATGATCATTTTCTCCGATGAGGTTTGGAGCCATACTCCGATGAAGAAGCCCCTGCCGCCATTAATCTAGCTCTAGAAACCAAGTACTAGAAGAGATCATATCCCAATCCCTAACCCTAACCTTAGATTTTGGCTTCTCTCTCTCTCTCTCTCTCTTTGTGATCTTTAATCACAACATCGGAGATGACGATCTTTGACAGTGCCGCCTTTTTCTTTTTTGAAGTTTTTTTTATTTTATTTCCTTTATTTATGATTTGATTATCTTCATTATTTTGTTTTATATAGGGTTTTGGTCGAGACAGCGCATAGGAGGTCAATCTCCTCCTTGACTTGCTTGCTGGAGAAGCTTGGCGGGCTCGGCGGTGATAAGGGCTGCTGAGCTCCAGAGGCCTTGGATTTCTACCCAAGCTGATCATCTATAGTGGGAGTGCGTATCTGAGGAATTGGGATTATGCCAGGCTTAGATCCATTATGGATAAGGTTGGTGGTTTGTTGCTTTACGAAATGACGTACATCTCCAGGCTTGTGGTTGCTCAGGTATTTGTTTTTCCTTTTATTTTTTTGTTAGATCTGATGATTGGCATGCGGATCTTAGGTTTGTTTTGGGGTCTTTGGTGATGCATGTTTGGTGCTTGACGTTGTGGACTCCTTTTTTCTCACACCGGCCTTTAATTAGGATTAGACCGGTTAAAAATAAATGGATCACAAATCAGATTTATTTATTTTTTTAAGACTTCAAGGGATTAAGCCCCTAATGTTAATTACTCTTGACATTGTCTCAGGAACTTCCAATTAAGAAATAAGTGCGAATAAAAAAACAAGTTGTAACAATTAATTTCATTTATTTCAATAAATATAAATTCATGGATTTCATTGAAAATACAAGAAATTTGAAATCATCTTGACTTGTGTCCTAACTTGTGTTCTTGACATTTTTACATTTTGATTTGATTTGTATTTCAAGTTCTGGATCCTCTTTGTTAATGAATTATAAACTTGATTTTGACTTTCCATAAGATTCGGCTTTTATGCTTGTAAAACTCTCTTCAAGCTCTCGACTGTGAAACTCATCGGGTCTTTCGACTTATGTCTGTCTTAAGACCGCTCTAGTTCAATTGTTGATTTATACTAATTTCAAATATCGACTCAGAAATCTTCTGGTCTTTGACTTTTTGACGTCTTGAGACCACTGAGTTCAATTATCAATTTATACTGGATCTTCAAATATCGACTCAGTGAAAACTCTTTTGAGTCCTCGACTTTTGACGCCTCGAGATCACCGAGTTCAATTGTTGATTTATATGGATTTTTAAATATTGACTAGGAAACTATTCTGAGTCTTCAACTTTTAAATTCCCAAGACCCGCTCGAGATCCAATCTGTCGACGATATGATTTTCAAGTCTCGACTCTTTTCATATATCGAGTCCTCGACTGACCGCTTTGGCTTTTAATTTCTTTTTGTTTTGTCACACGTCGTCTGCACATGCCCTCATCATCGCTACATGCTCGTTGTAGTCTCTGCATGTCTCATCGCCAACTTGCTCTCGAGATAAGCATTCTTGTCATTCTTCAGAATAAGTGATTTTGTTGTTGCTTTGAACTTTCAGACATACATATAAATAAATGTATATATATATACATATATAAAAGGCTGGTTGCATACCCTGAAGAATGCCTGGATTTAATTTTTATAAAAAATAACCTAATAATTAGACACATCATTCATGCAATTTTTCATAGTGGGACCCACTTTTGAAATTGTTTTGCCACTTCCTTGAGTAACATCAGCAAACCAAGATTTCCATGCAAATATAAGAAGCAGCATCATACCATGTCCATCCATTCTCCTTTAATCAATATAGCATGTTGCTCTTGGGATGTTTATATATATATAGATATATATATATATATATATATATATATAATATAAAATAATCCCATGTGAATGGTGGGGCCCCTTTTATTATTATTATTATTTTAATTAATTTTTTTTAACATGCACGTGAGTATACGTGCATACATGATTCATTTCTATGCTTATTTCCCTCATGGTGGGACCCGCTTTAATTATTCTTTTTTTCCTTTTAAAATAAACCAGAACATGATGCATGCTTTTCATTTTCTTCTCAATCACATATTCATTTGCATGTATATCTCTTTCATGGTGGGCCCATTTTTTATATTGTTGAATAACTCCATGGCTTACTATTTGAAAGCCACCTTAATTCTCCAGCTTTCACTCCTTGTTCTTTCATTTCTCATAGCTCTATATTCTCAGCACGTATTGGTGCATTATCATCTATTGAAGATTGATAAATAACTACCAATTCTTGTGGTGGCAACATTAATCATGCTGCTAACTTTTATACATTTCTGTGCATACTCCGGGATGAGACCATGGATCCATTCAAGAGACGCATTAGATAACTCTTGAGGTATGAAGCGGAAATTCACACTCATTTAGCAAGCGTGTCTTGAGTCCTTTAATTCATCGAAGAAAGGATGGTAACAAGACTCCAACGTTGTGCAATACAAATTTGATGAGTACTTCAAAAGTCTTGATGCTCCTTCAGGAGGCATATTATGCTTCATTCAAGGGGCATTTTTGCATAGTATATTATGTCTTGATTACTACACCAAATTAAAACATCCTCTCTTCATGCTATCATATACATATACATGTGTTTTAATGAAATTTCATATAAAGATTTGCATATTGATATTGAAGGGGAGTTTCATTTCTATACACATGAAAATTTGAGCATCAATGAGAAACATCTACAAATTCCTAGATCCTTTGGATTCCACTGCCATGAGTTTACATACATTGCATGAGCTTTTTTCCTTCTTCGGTGACACGCTATAAGATGGTCCATCAACCAGGTTACCTTTGCTCTTAACAAAAAGGCATAGCATCTTCACTTGCTCAAATAGCGATTTGACTAACTCATAAAATTGTGGTCCGATTATGATATCTAGAAAGAGTATAGATGTGTCAACACTTGTCTGAGATGAATTTCCACTGGTATTTCATATTTTTAAAGTCAGATCATCACTGTTATGCTTGTCATCATCCTTATTTTCTTGAGATGTCTTGATCACTGTCATCTTCTTTCAACCTCGTTATTTACCACCGGCTCCGGAGACATAGGCTTGGATGGATTTCTTTATGTACGCCTAGTAGAGCATCAATATGATATTACTGCATGAGAGAAAGTATCTATGGAGAATTCCCACATGCCCTTCTGGAGCATGACAGCGGCGACTGCAACTGATGAATATTTTGATGGAACTTATGCAGGTACATACAAATCACGTGTGTTTGCTTCCCATGCATACATTTTCTTTGATCTTATTTTGTCTTCATCTTCAAGTGCATCCTCTTTGTCTTTTTGAATACCAAAAATGTCTCACCATCCGACCAACTCTTCCGCACCAGTAATACCTTGAGATGGACCTTGCCAATTTGCTTGTGATCAATGACTAAAATTCAGGCCAGTATGGACAAGCTTGCACTTGTGATGCCAAAGAATACCCACAGACTTTCTAGCGTGGTCTTTGTTACAGAGAACTTGGGTTTCTTTGGCTTCTTCAGCTTGATCTTCTTTTTTATCCTCCACGAATCTATTCTCCTTCCATTCCCTCCCTGCAATGTCATCTCATCATCCTCATCAAAATCCACAACGACAGCAATGGGTTCCTCTTGCTTCCTCTCGATAGGATATCCATGACTCATGACGCTTCGACAGTATTCCTGACGTCAACGATGGTGCTGACGATAGGATTGAAGTGATTCAGCCATGGTTAGTAGAGCTTGGGATTCATGTATAGATTCCTGGAAAGTGTTAGGCGATGAGCGGCATTGACAGTGGCTACTGGCAGCAACAGCAGGCAATGACATCGATATTGTTATCCTCCAACGATGGGCTGCAACAGGCAATTTGTCTCTCCTTCTTTCTTCTTTTTTTTTTTTTATCTCTCTTCTTCCTTTATTCTTCTTTAGATTTTCATAGAGGGGCGAAGGGGACGAAGGAGATGATGGTGCTGAGGCTTTTGGCGACAGGGAGATCAGCACCATTGTTGTATCCGACGGGCAGAGGCCTTGTGAGTGTAGGTTCGTAACCACCATCTCCCGAGAGAGCCTTGTTGAATCTAATCTGCGGCATCTATGTCCTTGCGATTGTGACGGCCGTAGGGTCAAATATTCCTATCTTGTGTGAGTTTGATACCTCCAGCATCTCAACAAGCATCTTGGTCTTGAGAATACCTTGAAGACCCTTGGTGTTGCTGATGGTCACATATATAGAGCCTCCGACTTGTTTATCACATCAGCATTTGAATTAAGAACACTAGGACATCTTTGTGAAGGTGGAGCAAGCGCCAACCTAGACTGTTCGACCGATGCTCTCAGTGGCGATGACGGTAGTGGTGATCGTGATACCAACGACAACAACCTCTTTTTTTGTACTGGTATTGGTATGGAGAGAACTGGAATCACATTCTTCTTCTTTATCTTTCTGGTTTTCCTTCGCTAGTTCTCTTTTTCTTCTTTCCTTCTCTTCATTTCCTTCACTGGCCTCCCTTCACCTCTCCTTCCTCTTTCTTCCCTCGGTCCCTTCTTCGTCCATTCTCCCTCGTTTTTTAAGAAATCTAGCACTAACCGCTAGTCTTCACGTGAGGTTCTTCGTGGACGGTTGCGGTGTAATGGGGAGTTATGGTGGGATGAACACGAAGGCACGAGCAAACATTTTAAATTTTATTATATTTCTTCTTTATTATTATTATTATTATTATTATTATTATTATTAATTAATTTATTTTATTTTATTATTATTTCATTATTATTTTATTTATTTATCTATATATATTTATTATCTTTGTTTGATTTGATATCGCATGCATTTATTTATCTATCTGATTTGACTTGATTTTAATTTTTTTTTAACTTTATATTTATATTATATTACATTATATTATATCATATTATACTATGTTATATTATATTATTCTTATTTTCATATATATATATATATATATATATATATATATATATATATATATATATATATATATATATATATATATATATATATATATTTATCATATTTACTATTTTTTTATTTTTTTTATCATCTTATTTGATTTATATATTTTAATTCTATATATATATGTCATCAGATTTTATTTATACTATTTTTAATTTATTATTATTATTATTATATATATATATATATCCAATTTGATTTATTTTATTTTAATCTATTTTTTATTATATATTTTTTTATCCGATTTTATCTATGTTATTTTAATTAATTAATTTATTTATTATTATTATTTTTATCTTATCTGATTTATTTAATTACTTTATTAATATTAATATTAATATTATTATTATTATTAATTGTTTTATTTTATTTTATTTATTTTGTATATATATATATTTGCCTCGTGATTAGTATTCATGGTTGATCTTGGGTTTGAGATTACCTCAAGATATGTGCTCTTGAGACTTTGACAATTTGGATTGCCTTGAAATCTGCGCTCTTAGCTGATCCGAAGATTTAAATGTTTAGATTGTCTCAAGATCTGTGCTCTCGGCTGATCTTGGGATTTGGATATTTAAGATCGCCTTGAAATATGTTTTCCTACGGTCGATCTTGATATTTGTATATTTTGTATATTTTTGGATCACTCGAGGATCGATGCTCTCTTGGGACGATCCTGGATATTTGAATATTTTGAATCGCCTTGAGATTTGTGCTCTTGCTAATTGTGTCGGATGTTGAATATTTTTTTAGATCATCTCGAGATCCTGCTTTGATCGATCTAGGGATTTGAATATTTTTGGATCGCCTAGAGATTGGTGCTCTTGGCTTATCCGGAGATTTGAATATTTAGATCACCTCGAGATCGGTGCTCTCAGCAGATCTTCATCACTAAGCTCTTGCCATTCCTGCATACTTTGCTGGTAATGAAGACTCCTAACTGGGCCCTGACCATTGCTCTTAATTGCCTAGCCCTAATGAATGGCATGGCACTTATTACTTCTCCAAATTTTTTGGCAACTAAAGGAGTTGTCACCCTCTTGTTTTTTGTGGTCCCAAGTAAGCATGAATGATCTGGGACATAGTGCTTCACAACAAACATTTTCTTTGCATTGCACCAGGAGTATAAGATGAGCCATTTGCATTCTTTTGATGCACACTTGGCCCTAACTCTCAATGAATCATTTGTAATGAATTTGAATTCAAATCCCTTCCTTGTTGAGAACTCAACAAGTTCATTCTTGAACAGTTTGAGATCTTTAAACCTAAGATCCAACGAAAAGTCCACCAGAGTGGTTTTAGGGTCATAAATTGTCCTACATGACTTGTGCCTCCTTGCATCATCTCCAGCAGATCCATCACTTGTGTCATCATAGCTGCCAGGATCTGATGAGCCCATGTAATCACTTTCATATCCACAAACTTTCCCCCTATTTGTGGCATGGCTATGCTCAATACATGTTGCTTGCCACTCAGCTCCAAAGTTACCCTCATTTCCACCAGCTTCATCAACATTTCTAACATTTTCACTATCTTTCCCCTATATTTTCTTCTTCAGTTGTATAAATTTCCTGACTTTATCCCTGGCTCCTGCTATCTCATCATCGGCATCTGAGTTAAAATCAAGGAATGGGACATCTACAAGCATATCTACATCATCCCTGCTTGAGTCAGTCTCACTGGCACTCTCAGATTCCTGCTCCACATCCAACTCCAAAACATCATGTTGCAAATCAACATCTAACCCCACAGTGTTATCAAAATCAGACACTAATACTTCTGGCAAGGGCTTATCCTGCTTAGCACACGATGTTTCCACATAAAGATCAGCTGTCCAAGCCTCTCTTAACCTATCAACCAAGCCTACAATGCTTGCATCATTACATACTATTTGCACTACCCCTTCGTCGCCTATGTAGAATAACTTGACATCCTACCTAATGTCATAACCAAGTTCCTTGATGTCTCCCAACAAATACCAATAACATAGTCTGTCTGGGTCAACAACGAACTCATTAATATTCCCATTGACAAATCTAATTTTCCCTTCTCTTACAAGCGATCCTCCATGGTGATATTTAAGAGTGTACTCACAGCTATTCATGGTACTGTATACCAAAAAAAAACCAACATTAAACAATTAATTCCCAATAAAGCCTATGATGCACAACCTATATAATAAATTTTCAGCAAAGGAAACAACTAGGACTAGTAACAGACCATATCAAACCATTAAAATCAACATATGAACTATATATGGAGAGATTTTAGAAGATAATATGCATAAATATTAAGGTAACATGATGCTGCTAATAAATTTAAGATGAACAAGCACAGTTGGCCTAACCCGGCCAAAATGTGACTCATGGTTAGTGGGCTAATTGGCCCGTAACACAACTTGGACCACTAGTTCAGGTTGCAGTGAACACAAGTACACACCACAGGTCCACAACCAAGTGCAAGCTTTTCATGAAATAGAATATATTATTTTACTCAAATAAAAAAAAGTTTGGGAATAATCTATATATATATTTCTGAATTCTAGGTAGAAAGGATAATGTATCATTAAGTACTCATAAGATTTGAGCTTAGTGGTCACTTCCTTAAATTTATCCATCAAACGAGTGGCTTTAATTAATCTATTTTTAGTTTATAGTGGCACCATCCATGTAGAAGATGCTATAACAACACCCAAAAAAAACCCACTAAGAACTCATTAATGACATGCTTAATTTCTTAGGCAGACAATGTTAAAAGGACATAATCCATGAAGATCTTTGAGATCATTTATCCTGCATATCAAGTTCAAGAAAGAATTTATTATAATAATTGGTTGTGGAGTGTGACTCATAAAAAGTATTTTGATATGTTGAAGGAACCATTATGTTTGACAAATCAAGTCTTATTGAGTATTTTTATTAATGCAAAAAAAAAAGATAAAAAAGATGACCTCAAAAGTAGATGGGAGTCATGGTGATAATAATGGTCCCCATTTTCAGAGTCCCTACCATGAAAAAGCTGAAAGGAAAGCAATACACCAAAGCTCATCACAAATACCTTAATATATATATTTATAGTTCATAGAGAAAGAGAAGTTGTGGAATACTCATGAAACTCACAAGGTAATATGCCTGATCTAACTAATTAGTTGAAATTTCTTAGGGCTAATAGGGCAATGAAAAGAGGTAACATCTCTTAAAACCTCAAGTAACACTCAAACCCTAATGGTGAACGAATTGGTCAAGGTTGTAATTTGTAAATTGGGTGAAAATAACAACAAACATAGTACTTCAAACCTAAAAAACATAAATGCAGTGCTAATTGTTTGCCTGACTGGTTGACAGTGGAGAGCACCTTTTTTGAGAGGCTTCTCGTGGTCGAGGAACAATGACTGAGCACTGGTTTGTGGATATGAAAGATAGTGATTAGAGTGGGGAGTACCTTTTTGACCACTAGTGGCGTTGCAGTGTGGCTTGGGATACCGATGCCGTTGAGGTCAGGAGGAAGCTAATGATGAGCAAGGGTTTTTTTTGGGTACTAGTGGAAGAAGTTGACGGTGAGCAAGGGTTTTTTTGCCCACTGGTGGGGGTAAAGCAGAGGTTTTATTGGGTCTAGGATAATCGGATTCGGATCCACTTGATTAGGAAGACATTTTGTCCGAAAAAATTAATTAATTAATGTTTTATCCTTTAAGAATGCCACGTCAGCACCATTGGACGGCAAAAGTAACGGTGGTTGTGGCCAGGAATTGATTTCACCAATTTGAATAATAGAGGGACTTCCTGAGGCCAAATTAAAATAAAGGGACTAAAAGGGCAAAACAGGTAAAATACAGGAACCAAATAGGGGATTTTACATATGATTGGGTCACATGTGATTTTAAAATTTTAATTTGATTTGAATTAGGACATGTAAATTTTTTTATAAACAGACGTAATGCTTGTGAGAGGATAGGTTTTGGATCTTCTTATTCTGCCCTTCATTTATAGAAAGATTGGATCTTGCATGTCTATTTCTTAGTTATTGTTACCTAATGTGATGTTGTTAGTTATACAAGACTATAAGGGGGCAGAGGGCCTTTATCGCGAGGATCACTAGAAAGAAGGTCATCGGCAATGCCAACGCTAACTCCAAGATCTTGCTCTCCCCTTCATCTGGTATCATTTGAGGCTTGAATTGATCTAGATCTTTGATGTATTTTTCCTACCCTTTGATGCTAATGTTGTTGTGTTGTTGAATGGTTTGGCCAACAGGCATGACGAGCTCAATGGTGGATACCATTGGCTAAGTGTGGTTGTTAAAGAACATGGAGAATAAGGATAGCGGTGAAGGGGCGGTTGTTCCCGTGATGAACTTGAAGAGACAGAGTATGCACAAACATAGGCAGGTTGCATGGCTTTTCCACTATCTTGGAATTGATACATCTGCTCTACTTTTCTCTGATGAGGTATCCCCTAATTCTCTATTGGAAAATTCCCTACTTACTTAATTGTCTCTCAACAATTCCCTACTTTTCTCTTCACTTTTTTGGAATTTATTGTTATAATGTAGGCCTTTTTTTGAATGTAGGTTGAGGAAGCAGCAACAAATGGTGATGTTGTAATGGGTGAAAGAGCCATGTTAAGAGAGATGCAGAGGATGAAGAAGGGAAAAATTTCAACCAATATTGGACACCCAAAATGCTTCCATAATGGTTTGTTAGTCCACTATATTTGATATCTTTAGAATTTGCTACTTTTGATTTTCGTATGGTCTAAGTTTCGTTTTCTCAGAATGCTTAAAAGTAATTATGAGACTAACTTTCTTTTCCCAGATTATTAAAGAAAAAGAACATGTGTTTGGTTATAACATATCTATTATAGCCTTCAACTCTTTTTGAATTATAGTTATTATTTTATGACATGTGTTTGGTTATTGAGTGTTTTCTCTGGGGTTTTTAAATATTTTTCTCACTTTCTTTCTATATATTATTGGTGCTTCTTATCCTACCTTCCTCTTTGTAATGCTCTTGAAATATGTTTGTGTTTAGATAAAACAAAATAAGAGAGAAAGAATTTTAATTCGAATAAAATCTTGATCTTATTTGTATTCGGATTAAAAAGAGTCCAATTTTAAAATAAAATTCAATTTTTATGGATAACGATCCCGGTTTAAAGAGAGTTTATCATGCTTGAAAAAAAAAATATTATTATTTAAATAAATCCGAGTTTTAAGTAAAAATATAATATAAAAATAAATAAATAAAATTTGTATCAAATGAGATAAGAAAAAAAATTCAATTTTTAAATCCCGGATATTTGGAACAAATGGGGAGATTTGCTTTGGATGTTTGGCAGAATCCCGGGAAAAAAGAAAAAAATTGAATTAAAAAAAGGAGGGGGAAATAAAAAAAAAGGGGAGATAACCATGAAGAAAAAAAGAGAGGAACCATGCTCATGGATCCCATGGTATCTTCTCCATGGTGGGACTTGGGAGAAGATGTTAGAATATAAAAAAAATCATCATGCACATGCACGTAGCAAGGCATGAAAGGGATGCATGCTTGCATTCTTTCTCTTCTTCATCTCAAACCGGTCTCTCTCTTTCTCCAAGCTCCGTCCATAACTGACTCATCAGAGACAACAAAGACGCCGAAGCTGAACCATCCCTTTTCATGATCGTTGTCTTCATCGGCCTCTCCCTTACCACATCGGGGCAGCAAAGCTTTGAAAGGGTCTATGCTTGCAACAACAGTCCAACGTGGTCCTCAATCTGCTAGTCTTCGAAGTGGTGGCTTCCAGCTTCTTCCTGTTATCCAGCCTAATAATGCAAAGACTTAAGCTAACGATCAATCTGTTGAACAGCAACGACATTGATAATGCTATTATCCAAGGCAAGCTGATCACCATTGATCCCAGCAAAGATCGAGTGAGTCTCGCCCGTGATTTCATCTTCATCGATTACATTTCAAGGTTTCACATGGTATACCTTGACACCACCGAGAAAAGTACTAGTAGCAACGGCAAGAAGCATGGCCCGACTCGGTAGAGACATGAAGAGTGGCTTGGCTCAGTAGAGACATGAACCAAATCAACCTATGAAGTGGGGCCACCATTCCCAGGCTTCAATGTTGACCCTGAAATTTTCTTGTCTTTCCCAAATGATAAGGAAAAAAAAGATTGGGTCAAAGTGGCCTAGCATCATCGCAATCGTGCTATACTGCCATGGGAAAAAGATTAGAAGTGTATTAGTGGCTTTTCCCCTTCAAGCTGCAGTCAGAAGGAGTCCTCCCACCGAAGGCCATACTTTCTCTCGAGAGTCAGAGCTTTTAGAGGCCACCCTAAGCAGAGATTGCCGGGAAAATGTTGCTCAATAGGAAGATCTCAGTAACCAACTTAAAAAAAGAGACCCTGGCATAACAAGTGGTGATCCCTGTACTAGAATAGAAGCCCATCTAATTGTGAAGAACCTACAGCCGGAGCGTAAGCAACTTGATTCTCCCATGCTCCGTTATATCCTCCCTTTGGTGATGGCTTGGTGCCCCATGACTAATGTAGGACTTTCGGAGACCTTTAGCTTGTTGTTTTGGTCCAGCCTGAATGGCCATAACTTCTATTGTGATTTAGTTTCAGCACCCGACAGCATGGTGGTGATGATATATGCCTTCTGCCGCTGTCACCACCCTAGCAAAACCCAAGAAGCCTCGTCGCTGGTTCTCTTCTTTGATCTTAGATCTCGATCTCCATCCCAAGGCATTGAGAAGATCAATGACGAGAAACAACATTCAATCTTAAAAAAATAGATATATTCTCTGGGATTCGATGTTTTGCCATTCATTGAAACCCTTGTCATGGCTCGTCGATGAAGTTCTTCATCAAATTGACTTGTAGATATTTTGATGTTTCCCCAAACCAAGAAAAAAAAAAGACCGATTTCTCCACCACAGCAAGCAAGATGATGTTCATAACCCTAGCACGAATCTCGAGGCATGCTTGAGAAGCTTGCCATGTGCTTATAGCTTGAAAGAGGTAGATGCTCTTATAGAATTCCATCCAAATATATATATATATATATATATATATACTTATAAATGTTCTAGTTGCGTCCATGCAATAAAGAAAAAATGTCTGGATTTTATTTACATAACAAAAAATCTTCATTCATTCCTATGTTAATCCATGTCATGGTGAGACCCACATCTTGGATTGCTTTTACAAACCATGCACTCCTTGATTAAGTGAGTGATGAATTGTATATATGGTAGCATGCTTTTATGTATCACATGCCAGCATGTTTTTTCAATATAAATCTCCATCTCATGCCTTGGCCTTTAGATTTTCTTCTAGTTTGAACTTTTAACATGCTGAGTTCAAACATGCTTAGAAATGTTATCATTCGATATTTAAATTATTTTTTTAAAAAAAGGGGGGCGCGATTACCAAAATTTGGTAAAAACAAAAATACATTTGTAGAAAAATTGGGCTTTTATGCAAAATCTATGGAGAAAAAAATGATGAAATATTTGAGGATATATATGCAAAATTGTGAAAAAAGTATGAAAATATGAAGGCTCGAGGGTTTAACTGCAAAAGCCATGAAAAATTTGAAAAATATAAAAATGTGCAAGTTTGGGGGTTTATTTGCAAAAATTTAAAAACTTTGAAAACAACAAGAAGTTAGAGAGTCTAAAAAAAAGGGAAAAAAGGATTTTATTAAAGATGAGGGGTATTTTGATAATTTCATAAGACCTCCCTTTAAGCTTACCGTGATGTCCAATGCATGGCAATTGCTCTCCTTAAGAGGGCTTCTCCATTGCCTCTTAACAATCACTGAAGCAAATGGACTATTGAAGACTCTTAAAGACCCTCTTCAAGCTAGCTATGATGTCCAATGCATGGCAACTGCTCTTATCGAGAGGGCCTCTCCATTGCCTCTTGACAGTTACACAAGCTGAAAGAGTTGATGAAGACTTTTGAAGAACTCTCTTGAAGCTCGCTCCAATACATGGCAATGGCTCTCTTTGAGAGAATCTCCCCATTGCCTCTTGACGCTCACAGGGATGTTATTGAGGACTCTTCTTTGAAGATATATTGTTAGTTCCGCAGATGTGGTTTGTGGTTTAGATGATACTCAAACACTCATGCAAGCTCACACAAACCAAACAAGAAGGAGACACACAAGATTGGTAACCCAGTTTGGCGTCCACTCACCTATGTCTGAGAGATCAAGCCTGGAGATAAACATTCAACTAAAAGAGGTAAAAATAGATAAGTATAAACACTTGTCACTCACTCTCCCAACAATAAAAATCACTACCTCTCTAGATTATCTTGTGCTCACACACTCTACTCCACAAGTGGCACCCCCAATCTCAGAGCAAGGTAGCTTATATATACGCCTCAATGTCCCAAATATAACACATACCTCTTTTAGAATCTCCACGGCTACTAATTTAAAAACTTATTGAAATTAGCTATTGCAACTTTTGTTGTGACATGAATTGCAACATGGCCCTGACTGCTGACTTGAGTGAGTTCTGGTTACATTGCAAACGACCTCAAGACCCATCAACCTCCCGGTTATGCTTAGTACGGGTCAGTGCAGCCCAATCTCCTGATCTTGACTACCGGTAACTAGCCTACCTCCTCAGTTCCTCACCACGCAGTCCCCTCGCAAAGGGGCGCACGTCCTTTGTGCATCTTCATGAAACTTACCAAACTTGATCTTCGATTCATCCAAGTTTGGTCTTCAGATTCTCCCAAGAAATATCTTCAATCAATCATCTCAATCATGCCAATAATAGGCATGTTTTCAAATCTTGCCCATAATAGTCTTCTATCATCCTCAATAAAGTTTCTTCAAATCATACCTTCAATAGCCTTTCATTCATACCATTGATAGATATTTCTTCAATTAAGTTCCATCCATATTTAGTCTCCAATCAAATCTCCTAAATATGGTCTTTATATGATCTTGTCTTCAAGTTGTAACACATTACCAAAAATAGCTTCTCCAAGATCTCCCAAGATATTTGCCTCCAACACAAACTCCTTGCCATATCATATTGCTTTGCCATGTCATCAATTATGCCATGTTACAAAAGTTGCCATGTTATCTTGATTATGTGTCAAATCATGCCAAAAATAGTGCAGTTGCACTAACAATCTCCCTCTTTGGCATAATTTGACACAATTGGTTCTGTACCCAGAATGACTCCTATTATAACTTCTAGTTACAACACTAAGCTGGGACACAGACTCAACTGATACTATTATAACTTCCAGTTACAACATCAACTGGAGAACAAAAACCAGAACTGACACAAGATTTCATCTAGTTGCTTACAAAGTACTGAGAGAATATTACATTTTGTGACTAGTGAGACAAATACGATTAAGGATAAAGTACTGTCAAACATAAACATTGTCCAACTAAACCAAATAACAAATGAAAAACGACAGTCCTGACAACTTAAAAAAACAGTCTGGTGCTACTCTCCCTTTTTGTGACACAATTTATGCCGAAGTCTTCATGAGTTATTGCAAGCCTTGTTACTCCTTCTCCAGCAACTCCCCCATCTTCAAGTCTCCTGGTCATCATCTCCCCCTAACTCGTGGCCATCAGCTCTTTTTTCTTCTTCTTCTTCTCGAGAATTTCTAAGCGGATGATGAGCAGTTCTACAGAAAGTGATCGTTGCCTCCTCTCCACATCTTCTAGCTGCTCTTTCAATATCTTCTCATATTCTTCTTCAACTAGCAAATTCGCCTCTTCTGCATCTTCAGGTATTAGTGGTTGAGACACGCTTCCTACAGGTGAATCAATTTTTCTTACATTGGGTAAATGGTTTCCGAGAGATCTTCAGCTTCTTTACTACTGTGAGTGCTTCTCCCTTCCTGAGTTGTACTCCATGTTGTAACAAATACTACAACAACAATGCAAGATACCCAAGAGATGTAGAGGAGCTTGTACAATTTTCTTCTTTTATAGTGTTCTAGAAGATCAGCCTTCCCAGATTGAACTTTTTCCCAGTTCCAATAGCATACAGCAAGAGTGCTAGCTCCTTTACTATGCCCAAATTATGTGGGACAGGTAACCAATTTAGAATGCCAAGTCTATTAAAAACATTATACTTGGCTGTGAGAATATGAGGCTGGAAGTCTTGACTCTTCTCCCCATGACTCTGTTCTTCCTCTAATGATCTCTTTCAGAACATCCTCATTCAACTCTAGCCTTTCTTCATAGTTTCCTTTCACTTCAGATTTAAACTCCATAAATCTATTCAGACTAGTTGGAGTAAAAAGAATCCACTTTCCCCAAATGTATACTTTAGAGATGCTCTTGTCATATGGTGATAAATTGCTGTAAAATTCTTGAACTAAAGGCAAACTGTAATTTTCAACAAATACTGCAAACTTGTATAGACACCTTTCCTGTAGCAGCTCAGTCAACCCATACTTCTCAAAAGCAACTTCATCTATCACCCTTTTAACAACAAGTCCTCTCTCAACGACAATCTTGAATTTCTTCTTTGAAGCTTTATCCAAAAACTTGTCTTCATCACTGTCTTCAAGACGCTGAGTTACCTACTTCTTCTTTTCCTTTCTTGAACTTGATGATGGTTTCTCCCCCTGTTTTGCAACTTCAGTACACTTTCTCTTGGGCCTCAGGGAGACTTCTTCTTCTGGATCTAAGAAAAACTTTCTTTCGGACTTCTTTGCATCCTCTTTCTTCTGGGACTTCTTTACTGACATTGCATTCTTTTCTTTAGCAATCTTGGAAACACGATCTTTGAGAGGAATATTTTCAGAACTATGTAAATTGTCTAATATTGCAGGAGATGTTGTAACTTGTGTTGTGATATGTTCAGTATCCATAGGTACATGAGTATGCTGGTGAATGTTAATCATGACTTCACTTAGAATAACAGCAACATTTTCTTCAGCACTAGTGGGAGCATATGTACTTCTTTCTCCGATAGCCTCTTTTGCTTGTGTTGGGGTTGCTTCTTCTTCTATAGTATCTCCTACCCTAGCTTGTTGTTCTTCTGAACCTTCTTCATCTGAAACTGTAGTTGAGTCATTTTATTCATCTTCCTTGGTTCTCTGGACGTATGCTCCTGAAAAAGACTCACGTACCCATCTTAGGAGATCATCTCTATCTTTGACACCTATGGGCACATCCTGTGATGATGTTTCTGCTTGTTAGGACCTAGCCGACTTTGATACCAAAGTGAACACTGGCGACCAAGTCTCTGATACTACTTGTTAATTCCGCCGATGTGATTTGTGGTTTAGAGGACACTCAAACACTCATGCAAGCTCACACAAACCAAACAAGAAGGAGACATACAATATTGGCAACCCATTTCGGCGTCTACTCGCCTACGTCTGCGGGGCCAAGCCCGGAGATAAACAATCCACTAAAAAAGGTAAAATAGATGGGTTGAAACACTTGTCGCTCACTCTCCCAACAATAAAAATTACTACCCTCTATAAATTGTCTTGTGCTCACACACTCTACTCCACAAGTGGCACCCCCAATCTCAGAGCAAGGTAGCTTATATAAACGCCTCAAAGTCCCAAATATAGCACATACCTCTTTTAGAATCTTCGCGACTACTAATTTAAAAACCTTCCGAAATTAGCTATTGCAACTTCTGTTGTAACATAAATTGTAACATGGCCCTGACTACTGACTTGACTGAGTTCTGGTTATGTTACAAACGACCTCAAGACCCATCAACCTCCCGATTATGCTTAGTCCAAGTTGGTGCAGCCCGATCTCCCGATCCCAACTACCGGTAACTAGCCTACCTCCTCAGTTTCTTACAACGCAGTCCCCTCACAAGGGGCACACGTCCTTTGTGCGTCTTCATGAAATTTACCAAACTTGATCTTCAATTCATCCAAGTTTGGTCTTCAAATCCTCCCAAGAAATATCTTCAATCAATCATCTCAATCATGCCAACAATAGACATGTTTTCAAATCTTGCCCATAATAGTCTTTTATCATCCTCAATCAGGTTTTTTCAAATCATACCTTCAATAGCCTTCATTCATACCATTGATGGATATTTATTCAATTAAACTCCATCCATATTTAGTCTCCAATCAAATCTCCTAAATATGGTCTTGATATTATCTTATCTTTAAGTTGTAACACATTACCAAAAATAGCTTCTCCAAGATCTCCCAAGATATTTGCCTCCAACCCAAGACTCCTTCCATGTCACATTGCTTTACCATGTCATCAATTATGCCACGTTACAAAAGTTGCCACGTCATCTTGACTAGGTGTCAAATCATGCCAAAAATAGTGCAGTTGCACTAACAATGTTTATCCCAAATATGGTCTAGTGTAAAACATGTCACACTCGAGAGTTAAAAAAGAATGATGTTTTACGAAATGAAAGAAAGCTTTTCACCAAGTAAAGACAAAAAAAAAGATTGAAAATGAAATAACAAATGAAACTTTCAAGTTCTAAGATATAAGGGAGTCTAAAGGCTTAAAAAAGGTTTCAAAAGTCAAAGTTATAAGGGCTCCAGAAGCATGAAATGCAGAAGTCCTCAAATGCCAAAATTAAAAGAGATCAGGTTCAAGATTACAACTTGAAGTCCAATACAAGACTAAGCAAGCTAAAGTTATCACACAAAAGGCCACACTTCGATGATGTGCAAGTTAAAGCTCAAAGCATGGGAGAATCAAGGCATAAGACAAAAAAGAATTAAATGATTCCATAATTGAGCTCATCTTTCTTAAGACATCACAAGTCAAGACCCAAAGAGTTTCACAAATTAAAACATAAAAAAAAACTAAATGAATCAACAATTGAACTCAGCAGTCTCAAGACATTAGAAGTCAAGACTCAAAGAGTTTCACAAGTCAAGACATAAAAAAAAATGAATCGACAATTGATCTCAGCAACCTCAAGACATCAAAATTCAAGATTCAAAGAGTTTCACAAGTCAAGACAAAAAAATAAATGATTCGACAATTGAACTCAAGTAGTCTCAAGACATCAGAAGTCAAAGACTCAAAGATTTTCATAAAGTCAAAACATGAAGTGAGCTTCACAAGCATGAAAGCCACAGCTTTTCAAAAGCAGAATTATATAAAAATCAAGTTTGTGATACATCAACATAGATAATCCACAACTTAAGAAATCCAATTAGATCTAAGATGCAAAGTTCAAATACCCAAGATAAAATCAATCGTTCAAGATGCAAATTCAAATGTCCAAGATAAACTCAAATACCCAAGATGCAAGTGAGCTCAACAACCTTAAAGATAAAGCGTTGAAGAGTTCACAAGTTGTAAAAAAGCTTCACAAGCATGAAAGCCGAAGCTTTTGAAAATTCAAATCAAATTCCAAATCAAATAAAAAAAAAATGCAAATTCAAATGTCCAAGATAAAGTCAAATACCCAAGATGCAAGTGAGCTCAACAACCTCAAGGATAAAGCATTGAAGAGTTCACAAGTTGTAAAAAAGCTTCACAAGTATGAAAGCTGAAGCTTATGAAAATACAAATCAAGTTCCAAATCAAATAAAAAAAATGCAAAATCAAATGTCCAAGTTTTAAATGAATCAACAAATGAGCTCAACAACCTCAAGGCTAAAGTGTTGAAGATTTTCACAAGTTGCAAAAAGTTTCAAAAGTCTGAAAGCCAAAGCTTATGAAAAGTCAAATCAAGTCCAAGGAGCAAATTCAAATATTCAAGACATAACTTCGCAAGTTTCTAAATCATGTTCAAGATGCATATTTCAACCGTTGACGAAGACCAAAAGTCAACAAAAGTTAAAGCGATCTTTTCAGCGAAATAGTCGGAAGGAGATAAAAGGCTACTGTTATTGTTGCGTCAAGATGATTAAATTTCAAATTTCTTGTACTTTCAATGAAGTCTATGAATTCATGTTTATTAAATTCAATAAAATTTATTTGTCAGAATTTGTTCACACTTATTTTCTTTATCGGAGGTTCCTGTGACAATGTTCAAGGTAATTAACATTAGGCGATTGCCCCAAATGGAAGTCATGAACCCACAATCTCTTGAAGTCTACAAAAATATTAAAATTTAATTTGTGATCTGTCATTTTTAGCCCGATTGACCATGATTAAAAGGCAGAGTGAAAAGAAAAGAGCCCACAATTTGATTTGAAGATGTTCTTGTGGGGAAAAATGGTGTATATATGTGGCTATCTATATACATATACATATAGTTTCCCATTCTTCACTCCAAAGTTAGAGAGTTAAACACCAAAGTCTAGGTTTCTTAGCTTCCGCCCTTGATCATATTGCAATTATTGGGGTTGGTTTTTTTCCAATTGAATTCTTGTTTACAGGTCCCCATTTTTGAATAAATTTACACCACACCTGTATTATTATAGTCATTGGACATGTGAGTAAAACAAAAATATTTTTAAAGATTTGATGTAATCCTGCTAGCTTTACTAGCATCATTAATGGAAGCATGAGCCACAACTCTTTTTTTCTGAAATCGTATATAATTTGTTGTAAAAGTAGGTGCGGAGCAATCTTGACATTTAGTGATTTTTTTACTTTTTTTACATACTTATACATAAAAAAAAATAAAAAAATAAAAATCTTTCATTCCTTATAAAAGAATATCATTACATTATAATAATATGATAACTTTTTAAGATGTAATTTATAAATATTTTATGATAAAATTTAAAATGATTAACAATAATAACTAAATAGGATTGTGCTGGTACCGTTTATAAACGTGGAACCCAATCTCAAGCCTGGTTCTTAACAATCCAATAAAACAATGCCACCTGTCAAAAGCACTCTATGTGGTTCCCAAGAGTCAGTGTTCCGAATGAAAGGAATCTCCTAAATGGATAGAGTGGGCCCATCCTCCAAGAATCCTATTCTGGATTACACAATCAATTCAAATATCTCACCATAAAATTTCCAACAAATTTAAAAAAAATAAAAATAAAAATAAAGATAGGAACTGTGGATTGGTGGGAGAGTCATTCCCACCACACAACAACAAATCCACATCTCCCAAAACATCACCCTCTCTTCCTTCCCACACACCATGCCCACACACACTCTCACCAGCTCCCATGGCCTCCTTCCCTTCTCTTCCTCCTTCCTAGCACTACCCTTCTTCTTCTTCTTCTTCTTCTTCTTCTTCTTCTTGATCATCTTCCCAAACTATGACTTCATCTTCTTCTCCTTCTCCATGTTTCTCTATTGCAAGAATCAACACAAACCTAAGAGCATCTCTTCTTTGCAACAAACCACCATTGCAAAGACACCAAGCTCTTCCTCTTTTGCTAAGACACAATGGAAATCCATGGAGGACAAATCTCCCACCACCACTGCTCAAGCTAAGCTGCAACTTGAAAACCTTTGCTTCTTCGGCTTCGATCTCTTCCTTTGCTCATGACGATGATGAATCTAATCAGTCCAACGCTGACACTGGAACTGATGCTCACTCCGGAGACCTGCCTGAGATGGCCAAAGCTTTCCACATCTCTTCTCGCACTGCATCCGCTATTAGCTTTTGCATTGCCCTTGCTGCACTTAGTTTGCCTCTGGCAATGTCCTCTGTTTCACAATGTGCTTCATTGAAGATGAAGGTGTTATCTTATGTTACTCTTCTCTTCGGGTTCTATATGGCTTGGAATATCGGAGCCAATGATGTTGCCAATGCCATGGGCACATCCGTTGGATCAGGGGCGTTGTCACTTCGGCAGGCTGTGGTTACGGCTGCTGTGCTTGAGTTTTCAGGGGCGTTTCTCATGGGAACTCATGTGACGAATACGATGCAAAAGGGGATATTGGTTGCTGGTGTGTTTCAAGGGAAGGATTCATTGCTTTTTGCTGGGTTGCTTTCTTCTCTGGCAGCTGCTGGGACTTGGTTGCAGGTTTGATTGCTATTTGTTCTTCAATCTGAATTTTGTCTCAGGCATGGTTGATTGAAGATCATGGTTTTGATTGTGTTTTTCTGATTGATAGCTGAAATTTTGGGGAACTTGAGTGATTTCAATTTCTAGAACTAATTGAGTGCCATGATTGGTTAGATATATTAAGATGTTATGCAGTAGTATTCTAACAAATGCACATCATCTCTTGTGAGCTCTTAATATATATAGGTGTATATTGGTGAGGACCTTGTTTCATTGTAACACTGATATAGTTTGCATTCTCTATTCTAAATAGTATGATATGATTGATATTTGAAATCTCAAGGAACTTGATTTGTGTAGTTCTTAGGTTCAAATTGAGTTGATGTTATCTTTTGTATCTAGTGTTGTTTTAAAAAATTGTATTCTAGTATAAACAGGCATCGTCTGGATATATCGTTACTTTATTTATTCATATTCTAATGTAGGTATGCATCTCTATATAATCAGGGTTTGGCACCATTGTAACATTAGCATGGTTCATTTTCTTTATTCTTAATAGTATGATCCTATCAATAGCTGAAATCTTGAGGAATTTATATTGATTTGGATCTTTAGTTCTAATTGAATTATCTGAGCTATTGGATATATTAAGATGCTATCTTATATGTAAGCATTACATTAGGATAGACTCTTTATTAGACTATTATTTTATATAATGTTGTATTTAGTATAGGTGGGCATCTTGTTTCATGCCCTTTGCTTTCCTGCAAAGTGATTAAATTCACACATACCAAATGCCCCTAACAGAATTCGTATTCTCTATTCTTGTTAAAGTATGCCCTAATCGATAGCTGAAATATCGAGGAAAGTGATTTATTTGTATATTGAACACTAACAAGTTGCATAGTTCTGTTCTAAGTTTTTTGAATTAATGAATTTCTATTAGTGCCTAAAGAATTTTAAGCCCATGAACAAAATTTCATGTGATTTGTACTCCTGAATTCATAAAAGTGTTAGTGGATGAATGAATTTTTGGTTTTCTTACTTGTAAATGTATTAAAACCTTTTGATCTACACCTCCCTAGAAAGAACTTTAGCTCTGAAAAACTAAGTTTGGTATGCATATTTTTCTGCTGCTAATTTATGTTAAATGTATCATAATTTGGTATTCTAACAATGACAAAAATCAATGTGAATATCAGCATATGTTATATATGTTAATGAACAGCAATTTACATATCTTGCTCTGAAATTTGTTATTCAGGCCTATATTATACGCGTAGTGGGTTTGTCTTGAATATGTCAAAACAAACTTATTGCAACAATAATGTAAATAAATATTTTATTTCCATTATTGTTGTTAAAAATAAAGAATGTGAATCAAATCAATGGTGCAACGGTAGAACCATATAAAGTAATGATTTAATAGAATATTATCTAATGCGTAATATTTCAAATAATGGCATCATCTACCAAGTGGATTTTGAAGCTTAAAACCAATCTCTCCCTTTTCCTTGTTGTGGATGCTTTCTTTGTTGGCTTGGTAGTGGTCAGTCATAACTTCATGTGTATCGCACATGGTAGTGATAGGTGAAACAATAACTTCATATGTGTATCGTACCAAATAATTTTATTTTTAATGCAAATTTGCATTTAATATTGTTAAAGCACACAACTGGTTTTTTTTTCATGGTCTCAACTTTGATGTTCAACTAAAGTATACAAATTGTTTGATATTTCATGGGCTATATACCATCTTAAAGGATCTTACTTGTTGTTGTACTAACTTTTGAGATTATATTATGCATTTTTTGGAGTAATGCTGCTACAAACTAGAGCAATATTCTTTGGCTTTTTCTTTGGAGCAATAAGCCATTCTTATTGTAAAGAATAAGGTTCATATTTCAATATATGTGACAATTGCTACTGTCTTTTGAGTACTGTTAGATTTTATATTTTTGGTACTAGTGGGCCCTATATGGGCTTTATATGGGTTTAGGGGTCGTACACCAAAAAGTCTCAAGACTTAGTGGCTCAACCGCTATACCTATATATAAACCCATTACACTTCTATCACACAACTGATGTGGTACTAGATTTTTAACAAGTACAATGCATGGTTTAAACCTTGAACTTAGATGATTCAATATATCTTCTGTATATCATGTGTTACACTAAAATTGGCCAAAGTACATTTTTGGTCTTGAACTATACCTCACCTCTATATTTATTTTGGCCTCTAAACCAAAAATTGTTGCTCAATAATATCCGAAAATTTACAATGATTAAAGAGATTGGAGGACAATCACACAAACATTAACACAAAGCCACAATTAAAATCTCACTTGACTAAGTGGATAAAGAAGAAGAGAAATACAAAGAGAAGAGCTTTCGCTTCCTTGAAAACCCTCGCTCCCAACCCCACAAATTATTAGGGATTTTGTACTTGATCTTAGAGATATACTGGTGATTAAATCTTAGTGGCATAATAGTCAGTCACAGGGGAGACTGCCTGGAAACCCCTATTGCACTACTTTGGCTAATTAGAAATCAAGCTCCACATCTATTAATGGGTTTATTTTGGTCCTTAAGCAAAGAAGAATAATGCATGAAAACTTTTAGACTACGGGAAAAAAATTGAGCAGTTTTGGTTGCAATTCAAAAATCTTTTTTAGTCCTTGTACCAAAGCGAACTTGTTTTGTTTGGAAAGATCATAATGAATTTTTGGGCATAGTTCAGTGTACGTACATGCTAACATTTTTTCTTTTGAAGGATCAAAATGAATTTTCAAGCATAGTGCAGTGCATTTGTACCTATTGTCTAGTTGGAAAACATGATAACTGTTTTTACCTTTCTGTTGATCTTCTCATACCATGTATTTTCTGATTAAGTATCATCCTTAAAGGACAATGTGATTAAGATCATGTTTTGTTAATTTATAGGGCTCTCTTTGCCATGGTTTGCTCTTAAATTTCATTTAATCAACAACAAGATAGTCATGTAGTCACATACTATCTGTCCCTGCTTTATTGTTTTCTTGAAGATCCTGGTTCTGAAATCATGGTGTCTATGGCAAAAAGAACAAAAAGCAAAGGCCTCAATTATTAGCTTATGAGATTCTAAGGTTTGTCTACTAATTTGATCATGTGAGGCTCAATTGTTAGTTGCAGCTGAATTTCAAACTATACAGTAAATTCGGTATGATTTTTTATTGTCCCATCTAAGCTCACGAGTACTCTTGAAAATTTCAATATTCTTATGCCTTCTTACACAACACAATATCATTCAGGTGGCTTCATACTATGGATGGCCAGTCTCCACAACACATTGCATTGTCGGCGCCATGGTTGGTTTCGGCATTGCCTACGGTGGGACCAATGCAGTCTTCTGGTCTTCTTTGCTCAGGGTCACATCATCATGGGTCATTTCTCCGGTTATAGGAGCAGCAGTATCGTTTTCTGTTTACAAGTGCATTCGCCGGGTAATCTTTTCTATTGCAATTATGTTTCAAACCTTTACAATGCTCTTTGATCCTTTTATTCTTCCATTAGTTTGTGTACAGCGCTGCAAACCCCGGAAAGGCAGCAGCAGCTGCTGCACCAATCGCTGTTTTTCTAGGTGTAACGGGAATCTCCTTTGCGGCATTTCCCCTTAGCAAAATCTTCGCAATTGCCATGACTCAAGCATTAGCTTGTGGGGCAATCGGTGCACTTATTGTTGGCAAAGTGATCCACAAACAGCTTGGCCGTCTACTATCTGAATCAGAAAAACAAGCTCAACAAAACAAGCAACATCATAAAAATCTCGGCTTCCTTTCGGACATTGCAGGACCTACAGGACCACAACTTGAGATTGTCTATGCAGTTTTCGGCTACATGCAAGTTCTCTCTGCTTGTTTCATGTCTTTTGCACACGGCGGCAATGATGTGTCCAATGCAATAGGACCATTGGCTGCAGCATTGTCTATTCTCCAAGGTGTCGCAACAAGTGCCGAAATAGTCATTCCGAATGATGTTCTTGCTTGGGGTGGGTTTGGAATTGTTGCAGGACTAATGGTGTGGGGTTATAGAGTTATAGCAACAATCGGAAAGAAAATAACAGAGTTAACTCCTACTAGAGGTTTTGCCGCAGAATTTGCAGCGGCATCAGTGGTTTTAGTCGCATCAAAGCTCGGCTTACCTATATCTGCTACTCATACTCTTGTTGGTGCAGTTATGGGGGTTGGTTTTGCCCGGGGACTTAACCGTGTCAGAGCAGAGACAGTGCGCGAAATCGTTGCATCTTGGGTGGTGACTATTCCTGTTGGTGCACTTTTATCAGTTATTTACACTTTCATATTGACAAAACTTTTGTCAAATCTGATTTGAGGATTGTGAGGTTGATTTTTCCAGACATTCTATTGATCAAGTACCTGATTTTAAGGATCAATGTGATTTTCAGATGTTTAAAGGAGAAAGTATGAGACAATGCCTGCAGAAGCTGTAAACAGATATGACCATGTTTTTCTTGATGGATGGACTGTGTAATGTCATCCAATTCTGGATTTAGAAATCTTTTTCTTTTCTTTTTTTTCCTTTTTTCTTTTTGTTGATTCTTGGTGATTCTTGTATAGCCATTAGAAGAGAGCTTGATTCTCATCTTTCTCATCAACTTATGTTGATAATTTGGAGATTTTGCCTTGTCAGTTTGCTTGTTTCAGTGTTTTTCAGTTTAAAAACACCTATTGTATCCGCTAAGAGATGTTCCGACTATCGCCTTGTTTTTTGTTTTACCATATATATAAGGGTTTATTTTCTAAATAAAATAAAGGCTTAAGTGCATTTTTGTTCTGATTTTTATTTTAATGTTAGTTTTGTCTCTGTGCTTTTAAAATATTTGAAAATTGTCTTTCGCTTTAACTATTTTGTTCATTCTCGTCCATCTGTCTTAAATGTTAATTATACCAATCCGTTGAGGTTGACATGCAACCCAAAAAATATGATTAGTTTTTAATTTAAAATTTTGGTGAAACTTTTTTTATTATTATTTTTTTGCCAAGTGAGCGGCTCACTTTCATCATTGGGCCGGACTGGTCATGCCCAAAAAATTGAGGCTTTGGCCAAACCTAAGCCCAGATCTGATGGCCATTATGAATAGTTTAGGCCGGATTTGGAACAACCCAAATTTAAAATATGAAACTCATGGCACAGCTCATAGGTTTGGCTCTTTAGATCAATTATTAGATCGGGCTAAGATCGACCCGTTGGATTTGACTTGAATTGGCCTGTTGTTATTTTCTTCTTTAATTTTACTTAATTAAACTTTGTCGTGATTTAAAAATAAAAAATAAAATAAAAATAAAAACAAATAATTTTATTAATTGATAAGTATTATTAAGTTTTTACTTGAGAAAAATATTGTATCACTATGATATAAGCACATCTCAACTAAGTTAGCACCTACTCATTTGTCAATCATGTGCATTTTTTCCATTCTACATAAAATCGGACCTTTATGTACTTGATTGATCAATGAAAATACAACTCTCTTTCAAGATAAATCATAGAGGGAGTCGTTGGTTGGCATGACATGACTCATGAGGCTAGCCCATGACAATTACCATTTAGCTAATTAGCTCTCTTATATGATTGGCTCATCTCAATCAATCAATCAATCAATCAATCATTTGTAATATTTTTTTAAATTTTATTATTAATATTTAGTAATAATCCAATGGGCCAGATTATGAGTCGGCCTATTGGATCAGCACAAAAAAAATATTCAAAAGGGTTGTCTCATCACTTAAAATGATATCTATGTCCAATCTAAGGTTTGTTTGGTTTTGGCTTGGACTGGTCCACCAAACATTGACTTTGGATTGGTTTGGATCAAGCTTGGTTCATTCTGTGGGCCTTGGGCCAAATGATGAGAGTGATGAGCAGCTAGACCGTTAAAAAAGGTGAGGCGTGCACAAACCTCGACAGAGCAAGTGGGGGTAGGGCCCGCGTACACATGGGTGTTAGGACCACCAGCACACAATCACTATTCACACTCCCAGAAATGTGGCCTCACTCATGATTCAAATTCTCATTACTTGTGAAGAATTCTAATCGAACTTGGCTACCAACAGAGAACGTGCTTGTTAGTAAAAAAAAATTATAGCTTTTAAAATAACTTTTAAGATGTTAGTGGAGTGTTGTGGATTGTCACATACAATGGATTGGCAAGCATAAAGGGTTCCACAGTATTGCAGTAGTACTATTCATCACTACCCTATGTATTGTTCAAATAGGTTCCAGATTGTTCCGTGTGTGAGAAGTCGTATATTTCTTTTTTAGGGTTGTATGGCAAAAGAGACTTATTAGCTCAATATGGTTATTATAAATTTTTTGGGCATGTATGTGGCAAGCCTTCATTACTCTATACAGCACCTTGTGAAGTTAATAAGTCCCTAGTGAGGCGATAAACTACTATAATTGGTGAATTTTTGTATCTGATCATCTCTTTATCTAGGGCTTATTGCTTATTGTAAAAAAAAATATATAATTTTTATAAGTTATATTATTGTCCACTCTCTAAATTTGAGAGAATATAGATAAAATGATAATATGTCTCAGGTTACAAATTAAAATGGCCACCATAATTAGGATGCTGAAAATATAAAAATTAAAATGAAAAAAAGGAAAATAATTTGGATGATTTTTAAGAACTTTTTTTGAAAAAAATATATATATATATTTTTTTAAAAAAGCTTATCTACTTTGGAAGGTTTTTTTTTAAGAATCACAGCTAAAAAAACCAATAAAAGCATTTTCAAAAATACAAGTTAAAACACTTACTATTGATAGTACAGAAGAAATTGACTAAATTTTTACTACTTATATTGACTATTTTTAATAAGAGATTTGAATCGACCCGTTGGATATGACTTGAATTGGCATGTTGTTATTTTTTTCTTTAATTTTACTTAATTAAACTTTGTCGTGATTTAAAAATAAAAAATAAAATAAAAATAAAAACAAATAATTTTATTAATTGATAAGTATTATTAAGTTTTTACTTGAGAAAAATATTGTATCACTATGATATAAGCACATCCCAACTAAGTTAGCACCATTTTGATATTTTGACCATAAAGATTGAAATATTAACAAATAGTGTCACATGTGAGCTATTAAAATTAAATATTTATTTTAATAATGAATTTATTTTAATACTTAAATAATTTAAAAAATAATTGGCATGTCTTATTACTATATATAAATATAATAATAATAATAATTATTATAATTATTATTATTATTATATGTAGAAAGGACATAACAGTTATTTTATTATATATTTTTGTTTTACTTTTTACATTCCTAATAAACTACCTCTCAAATTCTTTCAAACAAATATAGTTTTCATTTCCATAACTTTTCCAATCCCTCTCATTCTTATTGCTCCTCCCCTCATTCCCATTACATTCCTTGCAATTAAATGCCCCCTAAACTCTACTTGATGAGGAATGTAGCTTCTAGTTACTTTGGACACTTTGACTCCTAAGCTATATCAAACTAATATAATAAAAAAAATTGTTTTTGAGAATTAGTTTGAGATATCAAACAAAAAAAAAACTCATTCTTTGTTTCTTTTTAGCTAAATTTATTAAAATTACTTTCTAAATACTAATATGTGCATATGTTACTCTCAGTCCCCACTCTTCCCATATTCTTCTTTTTCTTTTTTATTTATTATCATCTTTATCTATCATGGACCATTTTGTTTATAAACAACAATTTTGTTCTTATATCACATAATGCAATTATGTTTGATGATAAACTAGTATTCTTATAAAATGATTAGGAAATTGTTCTCTTAAAAAAAAAATTGTTGTTTGCAAACAAATGGTATTATATACTATAACAATAAAATTGTTGGTAGAATTTGACTTTATTGACATTTTCATTAAACTTAACACTTGTCCCTTCAACTTCCATTTGAATAATCAGAGAACATGATGATGACATATTCTATATGTTATCTGTTAAAGAACATGGATGATCAAGTTTACAAATTAAATGATTAAAAGGAATGAACTCGAAATAAAAAGAAAATCAAAGAAAACCCTAAAAAGTGAAAGGTATAAAGGTTAGGTGATCTAGCACAATCATTTATGGTACCAAAGTTTGTGGCATGTTATGGTCTCATTAAAGTCCACCCAGAAGCTGAAAGAGAAGCATCATCAAACACTCACCCCATTAACATCTTTTAAATAGCAAACTTCCAAAAAGACTGAAAGGGATGCATTATCTAACCCTCTCTTTTATCATCTTCAACAATCAACTAATACAAGCATCCTAACAAATTTTGGTTGTTGTTGTTGTTGTTCTGGAAGTGTTGTATAAATAAGAAATTAATTAAAAAAAATTAGGATCCCAATTTTGATAATATACCTTAGTATTTACACAGTTTGACCAATTTAACAAATAAATTCATTGCAAATTTTTGAAAATTATACAAGAAACCCACAAAACACTATCCTCTAAAAACATCATATCCAAAAATTTCTTCTCATGAGATTCAAATTTAAGAAATATATCATCTATAATTGATTTGCTCTTCTACAATATAGATTCCGGTTGGATTATATATATATATATATATAATTAGAGAAACACAAACAATTTTTCTTTATTACAGACAATTTTTCTTTTATAGAAACATCATTAATCCTCACACTCACTCACCACTATTTTTTATTTTTTATTTTTCTCATATTTTCTTCAAATATAGATCATGCACGGAGCTTAAATTCAAATTCATAAAATCTTTAACTCAACCTCGTTATGTTTTTTTAAGTGAAACACACTAATAAAATGCAAATGATTAAGAAGAGAGATGTTATATGAGGCTTAAATTCAAGAAACATATAATCTTTAACTCAACCTCTTTATGTTTTTTTTAAGAAAAATACACTAATAAAATGCAAATGATTAAGAAGAGAAATGTTATATGAAATTTAAATTCAAGAAACATATAATCTTTAACTCGACCTCCTTATTTTTTTTTAAGAGAAACACACTAATAAAATGCAAATGATTAAGAAGAGAAATGTTATATGAAATTTAAATTCAAGAAACATATAATCTTTAACTCAACCTCTTTATGTTTTTTTTTTAAGAGAAGCACACCAATAAAATGCAAATGATTTAAAGAGAAGTATTATATCCACTCTCTACTGTGACTTTCAATCCAACCACAAATAATGCCGAATATCATTAATGTGAGTCACAGTCAAACACATGTTCCAATTGCAAATAGCAAACACCACCACCACTATTAAAAAAACCCTCCACTAATGGAATTACATGATAGGCCATACACGAAGTACCATATGACATATCTTTCTCAAGCTCCCTCCATCTCCACATCTCCTCCAAATGGGAAAAGTATGCTGCTCAGAGACTGAAGAAGGTGGTGGTGTTGAAATCACAGGCTTCCTTCTTGCTCTTCTCATGGCTCTTCTCTTCATCATGCTTTGTTACCAACCTAAGAGACGTTCTGTTTGCATTGTTCACCATCAATGTTGATCTTTAAGGTTCTATTCTTCTTTCCGATCATTTATTTATTTTTAATAAGTATGGACATGTTGTAAGATTGAACTTTTAATTTTTAAGTTAAGAGAGAAATGAAATATTATTGTATGGTTACATCTCTGCATTCATTGAATACAAGCAGAGTTTATTTATGTCTGAGTTTTAATTATTACTGATCATACTAAGGTAATGATGTTTGGTTTAGTGTTTGTGTGCTTGGTGTTATGTTAAACCAAGTGTAGGGAAATTAGATTGGAAGTTTTTAACCTCAAAATAATTGGGATGTGATAAGGTCATGTTGTGGGTTATTTTTTTATTTTTTTTTATTATTTTTTTTATAAATCACTGACCTTAAGATGCTAATCCATGAAAAACGATATGAGAAATGTGAAAGAACTCCACTACCAAACGAGGGCGACCAGTGGAAATACATCGGTTTCTTACATATGCAAAGGAACTATTTCTTGGTAACTTGAACAACTTATAACAATTTTTGTCCCACATATCATACGGAAGATCGGGATATATCTTTACAAAAGGCTTTATAAAGCTTTCGGCTCAATTCATATTTAGCCACGAGCAATCTATGTTTGTGATCTCAAACTTTGATTAAATATTATTTTGATCACTAAATTTTAATTTGTTTTGAAATACTCACTAAAGTTATTAATTATTTCATCGGTAGGTCACCCGATGGATTAGCACTTTCATTAGTTGATGTGGAGGCTGGGAAAAACCCAGTCAGCGCATAGGTGGAGGCCTCCACGTCAGCTAATGAAGATGCTAATTCATTAGGTAACCTGCCGATGAAATGATTAGTAATTTTAGTAAACATTTCGAAACAAATCAACATTCAGCGATCAAAATGATATTAAACCAAATTTCAGTGATTTACCCAAAAAAAAAAAAATTTAACCTCATGTTGTGTGTGTTTTTATATTTTTTTAAAATAATTTTTATTTAATAGGGACTTGTTCCAAGCAAGTCCAGCAAAATCACTTCAAAGTGTTGTGATGCTTTTCATCAAAGGCTAAGTTGGTTAGTGGTTAAAAAAAGTAAGTAGTTTATAGTTAATAAGTCAGAAAAAAATAAAAATAATTCTTATTTTCATATATGGAGATGGTCCATATATGGGAAACATGTGTTGTTAGGAATGTGAATTCTCATTTTCCTATTATATTAATATTTTTATATATTTTTATTAAAATAGATAAATAATTTTTATTAAAAATTAAAGTTAAAACGGAACCTAAGAAATGGGAATAGGTTAAGATGGTTGAAATTGAGCATGATTTGTGTATGTTTTATTATGATTTAATTTAAAAAATTCATATGTTTGGCTTGTAATCCACCGAAAATAAAAAGAGGTGTATAATTCCTTTTTTAAAAAAAAATAACTAAAAATATTTTTTTGGGAAAAAAAAATGGGCCATTATTTTGAGGGGATTTTAAAAATGAAAAGGTGTATTTATTAATCATACATTTGTAATGTAACTGATGAGAGGTTGTGATTTGTAATTTCATTAATTAATAAAAAATTATTTTATTTTATTTAAAAAAAAATATCTCATTAATGAAGTGGAGTGTTTCTTTAATGGAGTGATGTCTCATTAATGAAATGGAGTATTGAAGTGGTGTGTCTTTTAAATAACACTCATTATTGAAGTGGTGTGTTTTTTTACTAAACACCACTTCATTCCTATAAAAATGATCTTCTACCATCATTCAAGCTATTTTTGAATGGCAAACAAACTCTTCACATATTCTCTTGCTTTGTTTTTTGAGTGCACAAAAGATAGAAGCAAATTTTCACTTTCTAAAACCCATTGTTGTCTTTGCTTAAGTTTGGGAGTACAAATCATACTCAAGGGTTTTCATTGTATTCTAAAGAAAATTTGCCACTCAATCCATTTTGTATCAAAGGTTTGAAATTAGGTGGAAGCGAATTAAGCCTAAAGGAAAGTGTTGCCCACACCTTCAAGACTTGTGCACTATTTTCTTTCTTATATTTTCTTCTCTACACTTCAAAGAACCATCTCCACCAATAATTATGGTCATCTTTAATATGTAATCCATAAGATGAGGTAAAAATAAAAGATAAAAAAATAGAGATTCATTGGAACTCGTATTTATCAAGCAGTTCAAGACATAAGTTAGTTGATAACTTATATTTTAAAATTTAGATGTAAAATAAAAAGTTCAAATACTTTTCATTTGTAATTAGAACCAAATTATAGCTGAGAAATGTTTAAGCTATCAAAACAAAAAAAAAAACAGGGGCATAGCCAAGGGGTACAAACCATGTTTTGTGATTAAAAGATCTCGAGTTTCAGCCCCTCAACTTGCAATACACAATGCCCCCTGTGGGAGGTATTTATGAGGAGCACTTTCTCTCCATCTAGGATTGCAGGGCAGAGAGATTTATTTTAAGAGGTTTATAAGCCATCATAACTGGTGCACCTCCATTCTAGCATGTCCCTTGACTAATAGGGTTTGTAGCTTTCTTCAATAATAATAATAATAATAATAATAATAATAATAATAATAATAATAATAATAATAATAATAATAATAATAATAACTATCAAGCCAAAACTCCTATCAATGCATTACACTTGCTATACAACATGTTAATCCTAAAACCGATGAAGTTTTGAGTATAGTTTCTTAAGGGTTAGCGTTATAGTAATAAAAATTAAGGGGTTAATTTTTTTCATAGGTCACTTAACTATGGTCTTGTTTTATTTTAGTAATGGAACTTCAATTTACATCAAAATGATCACTCATCTTCAATTTTATTTCATAGGGCAATCACTCGATTGATTTGGGAACCAAATAGCTTATGTGGCAGCCGAAAAATCTATATCATCTTCCATATGACACGACACATCAGCCGTCCTACTTGGATTGTACATGTCACCAAACTTGAAGATTTTTCTGCTGCCACATCAGCTATTTGGTTCCCAAATCAATCAGGTGATTGCCGAGTGAAATAAAATTTAAGATGAGTAACCATTTCGATGTAAATTGAAGTTTGATTACCAAAATAAAACAAGACCATAGTTAAGTAACCTATGAAAAATTTAATATAAAAATTGAGCAACTAAGCTTTTAAAAATAAAATAAAATAAAAGTCAAGCAAGTAAATAATAATAATAATAGTAATTAAACAACTTAGATATCAAATTCGATACTTAGGTTCACAAGCAAATGTAAATCCGCTCATGATTGTGGAGAAGGTTTAGATGAAGTTATTTTGTTGGTTACTAAAATATAATAATACTAATAACATCAACTTCATCATTAGCGTCAATATAATAATGTGATCGAAGATGTCTGATCATTGGCTGATTAACACCTCCAAGCACACTATTAATTCCGCTATTATTTGTACTATGCATTCTTTTAGCATTTATAATATCCATTCGTCTTATTCTGTTGCATGCAGCCTCTGATTTACTTACCACATGTAACAAATCAGTCTTTCTAATATCACAAGGCTTAGTCATTTTTTTTAATTTTGCACGAATCTCTTGCAACATAACTGGAGTAAGATGACCAATAAGAAATAAATTAAAAAAAAAATGTAGTAAGATACTAACTTCACACAGTTTAAATATCATATAAGTATAAAATGATATAAGAAAATTCTTACCTCAAAAGAAGTTTGCAAACATTCAAATCAACTTAACACTTCTAGTCAAGCTTTTGAATCTATATAACATGAGTGCATTTAGAAAGAAATCATCTAATTTGCAATGTAAACATAATAGCATAATTTGATTAAATCATTCTTCCTTCAAATACAAATGAATTCCACATCAACTAAATAATGCATGAATGCATTTATCACATTAAGAATTAACATGAATAATAACAATAACAACAACAACAACAACAACAACAACAATAATAATAATATGCACATTTATCACATTAAGAATTAACATGAATAATAACAATAACAACAACAACAATAATAATAATAATAATATGCACAGTATCATACAACTTAGTATAATCTATGGACAACTGAGTTAACATAAGGTAACTTATCAACCCTTATGCTGTCTCTCTCACTCTCTCTCTCTCTCTCTCTCTCTCTCTCTCTCTCTCTCAATGTGTGTGTGTGTGTGTGTGTTTTTACTAATATCTATTTTATTACAGATTTGTGATATAACATTATTTATATATTTTTTTAAAACTTTCTTTATTATAATTCATTTAAAAGAATGGTTTTGATAGATAACATATACGTCACAAAATTATAATTATTTTTCACATTATTAAATATATTAGGATGGATAAATAATATGCTAATCATTCATTAATTGTGTCATTATAAAAAAATTGTAGTATATTATTTATCAATCATAAATGTTACAAAATATTTATTTTCTCATGAGATTCATATTTTATCATATTTAATTAAATGATAAATGAATCTAATGATAAAGAAAATTTCAGTTAATGATGAACTTTTCTCATCAATAATATTAAACTATTTGAGAATATATAGTGACATTGAATTTTTTATGATGATATGCACTTATAATGTTAGAAAACCATTTTAATTATTAAATTGTTAAGTAACGATGACAGAAGGGGAATAATTTTTTTAAATTTTCCATAATATTTTTAAACAAATAATTGTAATTATAATATTTATAAACAAATAATTTTCCATTCATTAATTGCATTATTAAAAAAAACATATTTGATGTATATTACTTAATAACTATGAATATTATAGATTTTTTATTTTCTCAAACATTAATATATTTATCAGATTTAATTAAATGATAAATGTATCTAATAATATGGAAAAATTGTGATAATGATAAACTTTCATCGACTTTCACCATCAATGAAGTATTTATTCATCAATATTATATACTGTTTAAGGATATATATTGACATTGTTTTATTTTTTTTTTATGATACCCAATTATAAGATGTGGGTGACATTTTTATTACTTAATAAGTAATAAAAATGTTACCCACATTGTTATGATCCTTGATGTTTTGACACACCTTTGGCCTATAAACCCACTTTTATCAACATGGATATGGATTTGGATGATTTATATGTTGATTTCATCATTAATGATTGTTGGGTTTTTCACAATTTTGATATGGTTTTTGAATCCTCCTTTAATCCTCCTATCAAGAGATTGGGTACCATTGATCCCAATTCCCCCAATAATTGGGTGTGCTACCCAACCTCCAGCAATAGTCTTTCTACAATGATCTACAAATTCCTTAATGGAAGAAACGTGGAAGATTTTACTTGGTAGAGTTGGTCTGAACTGTGGAAACTCTGGGTATCTCTCAGAGTGAACTTCTTTATTTGGTTAGTTAGGCATGGCGGAATCCAAACTTATGATACCCTTCATAAGTTAAATTTGGTGGCTGCCACTTATTGCATTTTCTGCAATTTGAGTTGGAAAAACATTGATCATCTATTTTGGGAGTGCCATAGAATTTAGAGCATTTAGCACTCATTGATTGCTATGTTGGGAGTTAGCCTTTTTTTTAATGATGTCATAAGTGGTAATTGGCTGTTAGTGAGGAAGTCCAAGCTGATATCCTTGGTAATAGTTGTAACCTTTTGGCTAATTTGGAAGCATACGTGATTTTATTTTCAGAGGAATTCAACCGAATTTCACCAAGATAGCCAATCACGCTTTGGAATGTTAAAGAGTATAGAAACAATAACCAAATCAAGATGGGGAAGTTCTTATTTAATCTTAGTCATCCATTCACTCCCAACTTGATGTTGTTTTACTGATACTTCTTGGGTGTCTGCTGATTCTACAGCAGGTATTTGTTTTCTTATATGGTAATGACAAAATGTGTTTGGCAGGTTGCTCCCAAGTTTGGGTGGAGTCGAGTCTTGAAGTAGAATTGCTGGCTATAAAGATTGCTTTGAAAACCGGGTTGGAATGACATTTGGAGATTCATCATATTCACAGACTGTTCGGAACTCCATGATGTTGTGCATAGGTAACATGAGCCTTGCAATTGGAGAATCCAAGATGGCATTGACAAGATTCACACTTTTCTTAGGGATTATGATTTAAGCGTGGAAGTGATCCCTAGAGATTGAAATGTGGTGACGGATCGACTCACTGGTCATTGCCGATGCTTGCTAGAATTGTCTCTCTTCATCAAGACCGGGATCTCCCCCGGTGGCACATGGAGACATTCTTTATTGCAAGTTGCCACTTTTAAGTCTTTGTTTGAGTCTTGTTTTTCTTGTCCATTTGGTCTAGCTTTTGAAGTTCTTTTAACCAAAACATTTTTTTATTACTTAATTGTTATATAATGATGTGAGAAGGACCATAAAATATTTTCAATTTTAGGTAATATTTTGAGACTAACCATTGTATTTTATAATAAATTATTACAGTATTATGCGACAAAAACAATCATGTTATTCGCATAAATCAATATTTGACATATTCATGCAACTAAATCCAATTTAATTTGTAACTGTGTCAATTCATGCAATATGTGGAGGGGAAAAGTGGATAATATTTTTAAATTTATAACACAATACATTATACTGGCGTTTACCTCTAATGTGTTCATAGTTTTTTTAAAAAAACAAACAATATATTTAATGAGGTATGTCAAATGTAATCACATATAAACTTATCTTATTTTTTATATAATAAAAATAAAGGTGTATGTTATTGAGTTTTGTCCTATGATCATCTTGTTTTTTTCTCATTGAACCAACCTATCACTCATGATTAAATAATAAGTCTAATTATCTATAATCCTTTCATTTGGCATTCGATACATATATGTGATCATATACGTATAATCTCAACATTAATATTTGTTGTGTTATATGTTTTGCTACAAATTGTGGTGAACTTTTTAAAAAATACTAAGATATTTATCCAAGAAATTTAGCATATATGTTTAAAAAGGGAAAATGATAAGATCCAATTATTTTTTCATTATATGTTTGTTATTTATTAAAAGGGCATCTAACATGTTGCAAGTTATTACACGATTTTATTAAGCTATTTCTTAAGACTATGTAATTTATAAAAAAAAATTCTGATGGTATTATTTTCTTCGATGGTCAAGTCCATTTTAAAATCATGCTAGTAACGTTCTTTGTATGTATATTGGATATTATTTTAGCATTCATAATTACCTACAATCATTTACTTATTGAGAAGAGGTAACAAACCAAGGTTTTTAATGTCATTGGTTTTATATATTAAAAAAGCTTGGTTTTCGACATTTCAAGTTCTATATTAAAATCCAAATGTAATATAAATGAAATAGAAGATTTATCAAAGAAGATATGGAAACCTATCATAAAATTGTAATCTAGTCATTATAAATGGAACATATATAATATAACGAAAAGGGGAAAAATGTTCTTACCTTAAAGAGATATGACAAACATTTGAATCAACTCACCCCTGCTTTTTAAACATATGAAACAATAGAACGTGAGATACATTTTCAAAAAAGTAACAAAATTTGTTAATGATATTTTGATAGGAAATTAGATTCATATTTGTTACTATATATATATATATATATATATATTTGTAATACTGAAGTTAATATAATGTAGTATATTTATAATTATGTATAATTTGATATATATAATATATGATAAACGATATTAAATTTTTGTATATTTTAAATAGTTATTTTTTTTTTAAATATTAATCTAATAAGTTTGATACGATATTTATCGTTATTAAATTTATAAGTTGAATTTATCATTAAAAAATAATCTATTTGTATTTTAAAACTAAATATTTAGATATATATATATATATATATATATATTATAATTATTTAATATTTATATATAAATGTAATATTTAAATTAATATAAAATCAAACATTTATTATTAATGTATCATTTGATGTGTATGATATATGATAAATGATATTAATTTTTTTTGTATATTTTAAATATTTATTTTTTAAAAAATATTAATTTAATACGTTTGATATGATATTTATTGTTATTAACTTTAGAAGTTGAATTTATCATTTAAAAATAATCTGTTTGTATTTTAAAACTATATATATATATATATATATATATATATATATATTATAATTATTTAATATTTAATGTTATGATATTTTGTATATTTTAAATAGTTATTTTTAAAATATTAATTCAATAAGTTTGATACGAGATTTAGCATTATTAAATTTATAAGTTAAATTTATCATTAAAAAAATAATCTATTTGTATTTTAAAACTAAATAGTTATATATATATATATTAATTATTTAATATTTAATATTATGTTAGTTTTTTATATATGTTTTGGAGGACAAATTTTTAATAAAAACTTGACATGTGGCACTTTAATTATATATTTAATATAATTTGTTCCCCATTAAAACATTGAATAACATAATATTTTAATGAATTTAAATTTATTTTAAAATGCTTATATGATTAATTAATATATATAACAATAATAACATATCTAATAATAATAACATCTATAATAATATTGTCATACATATAAATGGGGAAGAAATACAAAAAACACCTTTGATTACGTATTTAGTATAATTGGTATTGCATTGAAACATTAAACACATAACATTTAAACTAAACTAAAATTTATTTTAATAACTAAGAAAGCTGATTTTTTATCTACATCCAAGAGGAAAATCATGCACTAAAGCAAATATTCTTTTCTTTCAATTCATAAATAAATGTTGTTTACTTTCAAATTGTTCTGCTTCATTCAATCGCATCCTAGCCTTCAAATCTTCCAACTCATTATTAACCATAGCAAGGCTTTCTGATTATATTTTGTCAGCATTTTTTATATCTTATAACTCATATTTAACGTCATATATTTTCAGCTATTTTTTTGGTATATGCTTCAAATACATGTTCATGAATTCCATAGCTATCTTCAAATATGACTTTAGCTAAAAAAAAACATGCTTTATGATTTGAAACATCTTTTTCACATTCATAGATTGTAGGCGATTATTTTAATTTTTCCAAAAGTTCCTTAAGTATTATTGTAAATTGTACAGTAACAACAACATGGCCGACGTCTTCCTGCACCTTTTTTTGATTTATTAATGACATGTAAAAGTTTCAATCAATAAATTAACTTAAAAAACACAAATATATTTAAAGGAAAACACATTATTATATTTTGTTTATATATAATAAAATAATTTTTTTATCATCATCTCCCTTTAAGTGGTTATATATCTTATATTTCTTAAATATTAATTTATAGTGAAAATTGCCAAAAAACCCCCTAAGGTTTGAATATTGCCAAAAACACCCCCTTAATTTGGCAATCCCTAAAAACCCCTTACTTTTAAACTCAATATTATCCAACACCCCAAAGCATGTAACGGTGGTTAATGGAGTTATTTTTAAATTTTATGGACGAAATTGCCCCTTGCATGGGAAGTCGTGGCACTACAATCATTTCATCGATTTGAGAGGAAGTGGGAGGTTTTTCTTAGGGTAATCCCAAGAGACGATTTTACTAGAACCGTATACTTGTTTTTTCTCAACTCGCCTCTTCAGCTTTTCCATTTCCAAAATTGTCTCTACCGGGACATCCTCTGTAATTTCAGCTTTTCCCTTTCCACAGGTGTCTCGAAGGAGAAGTCTCACGCAAGTATTCGACATTTCATCAGTTTGCAATCTAAGGTGTTGAAGAAGTTGTGATTATGGTTTTATATTAACTATTTTGTTACAAAGAAAGATTTTTCAGTTTTATTTTGTGGTTTTATTTTTATTGGAAGATATTGAAGTCTGCAGGGGGGTTTCTCGGCTGGGGTTTTGTTAGTCTGTAGGGAGATATCTAGGCTAGGGTTTTGTTTTGTTTTACATTTTTGTCTGTGTGCATGATCGAAATAGTTTTTTGATTGTTATGATTTGTGTAATATTTATAATGTACGTTTCCCCTTTCATTTGATATGGTTGCAATTTTACAAATGATCTTTTCCGTTTAAAAAATGAGTTTCAGTTTAAAAACGTATATCTCCGTTTAAATATTGTGGTTACCGTTTAAGAAACTAGATCATTGTTTACAATATTATATCTTTGTTTAATAATTGAGGCTTTCGTTTAAAATCTTCTATTTCCGCTTAAAACTTTTTGAATAGTGCTGAGTATGTTGTTATTATCGCAGGCTTGTGATTATGGCGATCAACCTAGTTAATGGGTGATGCTACTTGACACTGGTAGTGGAGACCTTGGCTGAATTGAAAGTTCACATGACCCCTCGACAGTGGGAGATCATCCGAAGGACACCGTTTGCAGCATTTACTGAGCTGGAAGCTATATTCCAAGAGAAGACCCTTCTTTATTCTCTATTGCAAAGGTACGATGGTTGCACCAATAAATTCAGGATCGGGGAAAGCCTGCTGAGTTTCACGCCTGAAGATGTGGCCCTCGTTCTTGGTCTGCGTTGTGATGGAGATGCAGTCGTGTTTCAGAAGAAGAAAACACTCTCAGCTTTCGAAGAGAGGTATTTATAAAAAACCTACGAGAGACACAGAGACTCCACTAAGAGAACTCTTGAGCAACTTGTTCGACAGAGGGGAGAAGAAGAAAATTTTGTCAAATTCCTGATGGTGTACCTCATGGGTACAATCCTCTTCCCAAATACCTCATACTTGGTTCCGAGTTAGATCGTTGATTATGTCGATGATCTACCTGGCATGGGGCGATACGCATGGGCGAAGGCGACGCATAAGTGGCTTATGGAGAACATTCCACAAGCAGCCGTTCGATTGCAAGCTAGATGCGCGGGGAAGAAGACCAACATAGGGCATATTAAGGGTTGCTTGGTCGCGTTGAACATCTAGTTTTACGAGCTGGCCGGAATCGGAAAGAAAGTCTGTTTTGGCAAGACCCTAAGGATGTTGTGCTACGGTGAAAGTAGTTACCGGAAGCAAGCGATGATAGAAACCAGTTTGTCATCTCTCGAAGGAAAAAAAGTAATAAATCATGAACAATGTGTTTAACAGTAGTAGTTAATGTTTAAATATAGTATTTAGCGTTTAACAGTATTTATTTTTTGTTTAAAAAAAAACTTTTGAGTTTAAACATTTTGTTTTCTGTTTAAATACATGTGATATCGTTTAAATATATAATTTAAATGTTTAAATATATTTGTTATTTTTTAAATCGATGATTTCGCCAAGATTGTTTTGTTTACATATGTTAGTTTTCTGAGCTGATCCCGGCGAATACTGATGAAGATATATTTGTTTGGGTCAACCGTCGGGTGGATGCTATTGCTCTGGAACTACTTGCTCGAAGGCAAGATGAGAGGCTGACCTTTTCTGTGCGCGCTCGACACCGTTATCCAACTTCCAGCCCAACACGCGCACGAATTCCTTGGCGCCGGAGAAGCCCTCCCCTACCTTGCCAGATTGCAACACCCCTTGACTACAACAACGACAGTCCCCCCGATCGCCACAGCCTCCAGACGGCACTAGGCGATGATGTCACTGCAACTCTTCTGCAGGCGTGCCAGATATTGATGACTGAGTTCCCTCGGTTTATCGCTCTGGTTGAGGCATTGGAAGGACGGTCACAATCGATTGCGCCGTCCTTTCAAGCAAATGAAGCACCCGGGATGGACAAAACGTCAGAATTTGACGATAATGACTTCATCGGGATGGCCATTTCAAGACTGCTACGTTTGAAGAGACTTGTAAAAAAGAGAAAAACAATAATGCCTCTCTATCCACCACCGGCTGAAGATGAAACAATAGCAGCACTATCGGTAGCTGATGCTGTTATTGAGTCTGTCGCTGTTGATGACATGTCCGTCACGGTGGAGAAGATCATAGATGATGTTGCCATTGCCGCTATTGATAAGATCGTTGACTCTGTTGTCAATGAAATCCCCGTCACGGTGGAACCGATGGCCGATAGTGCGGCATCGAAGGTGGACACAATCCCCGAAGAACAAGAACCAACTAAGTGTGTGTCTCCCATTGATACTGTTGTCGTGGCCGCGATTGAGAAGATCGTTGACTCTGTTGACAACGAAATCATAGTCACGATGGAACTAACAGCCGATAGTGCCGCATTGAAGGCAGACACAATCCCACAACTACAAGAAGTATGTAAGGATATGTCTCTGGTTGACATTGTCGTTGTGCCCGCATCGAAGGAAGATGTTACTGGTGCTGAACACTGACAATATGAAGAAGTTCGGAAAGACTTTATTCTGAATAAGAAAAAATATCCTGGACAATCGTGCCTCAACAAATTCGAGCAGGAGTTGATAAGGATCTTCCTCAACTGCTCTATGGACAAGTAAGTTTGAAGTTTTTATGTTATTGTTTTAAAATATATATATATATATATAGATGCTAACCTTTAATTTATGTAGTTATCGTTTAAATATGTGCAATCATTTAAATATTTTTGATATCATTTAAAAATTTACAAAATCGTTTAATTGTATCTATTACCGTTTAACTGCAGGACTGTTATGTGAATGAATGACTCTTTCAACAAAATCGTTTATATATTTTATTATAAGAAAAAATGTTATTTTGCTTTTAAATGTCTTTAACAGAAATATCATAGTTTAAAAATATTCCCACAAACACACAAATTTAATGTTATGATATTTTGTATATTTTAAATAGTTATTTTTAAAAATATTAATTTAATAAGTTTGATACGATATTTATCATTATTAAATTTATAAGTTGAATTTATCATTAAAAAATAATTTATTTGTAATTTAAAACTAAATAGTTAGATATATATATTATAATTATAATTATTTAATATTTAATGTTATCATAGTTTTTATATATGTTTTGGAGGAAAAAATTTTAATAAGAAATGGACATGCGTCACTTTAGTTATATATTTAATTTAATATAATTTGTTTTCCATTAAAACATTGAATAACATAACATTTTAATGAATTTAAATTTATTTTAATATGCTTATATGATGAATTAACATGCATTACAATAATAACATATCTAATAATAATAACATATACAATAATGCTATCCAAAGTGATTTGTATTATCAAAAACTATATTTTTAAGATTTGAAAAAAAAATTATTTGTCTTTTTTGCATTATTTCCATTTTTTTTTCAAACATGCTCAAGTCTTAAATTGTGTAAAGATGAAAATAAACATTACAGGCTATTGAGCCATCATGATCCTATTTAGTCATTATTGTTAACTTCATTTGATCATCATTGCTTTAAAATAACAAATAGCATAATGAAATGAATATTTTTAAAATCAAAAACTTTATTTACTAACATTATCAAATAAAAAAATAGTAAGTATAAAATTTACTTGATTTCCTAAATGAGGGATAGCTTCAATCCTACAAGCTTAAGACAAAATCTTAATTTTGTTGTAAAACGTTTATGAATCAAATCCAAAAGTTATCGCATTATTATAATGCAATGACATCCTTTTATAAGAAATGAAGAATCATTTTATTATTTTGTTTCCTATAACGGATTGTAAAAAGTCAAAAACAAATCATTGAAAATCTGTGTTACATATTGTAGAAGTCAAGATTGCTCTGCACCTACTTTGTAACAAATTATATACAATTTCATATAGAGTCAACAATTTGTGGCTCATGCTTCCATTCAAGCAGGTCCCATTAAAAAATAAAATTAAATAATTAAACATTTATCAATCAGGAAATTGATCAATAAAATAATCAATATATCCAAGGGTTTTGATAGTGATGCTGGTAAAGCTGGCAGCATCACATCAAATCTTTATATATAGTTTTTTTACTCATATGTTCAACAACTATTGTGACACATGGAATGGTGTATATTTATTTAAAAGTGGGGGCATGCAAACAGGAATTCAGTTGGAAAAAAGCCAACCCTAATAATTGTAATATAATCAAGGGCAGAAGTTAAAGAAATTTAGACTATGCTTCATTGTCGTTCCAACTCTTCCACTTTAGCTTTGATCACATCAGAATGTTTTTATTAACTTATTGGAATTTGATATTACATGTAGGGGGTTTACTATCAAACTTCTTTTGATTGATTTTCTCACTAATAAATTTCATATAGCCATCATCTCAATTAATTTTTTGCTCATGCTTAGTTGAGAATTGGAAAACTAATGTCATGTCCTTATTACTGAACTCTGGCAACTTTGTCGAAATGGCATAGAACTGATAATTCTCAATAGTTTGGAAACCTGCAGTTGAAAGACATAATCAAAACATCAAGGAGGTGTTAGTTCAAGGAGAAGATTGAAAGTCACAATTTCAATGATGCAGGAGATAATTAAAAAAGATTAGACAAACGTACCTTTGTCCTCGTAATCTCCACTCCATTTGCCGGAAGTATGATTCCATTCCCTGGCCATGTAGTCTTGCATAGCCATGAATTCAATGTTTTAACAGAGAGATGATAATTGGTTAGTTTAATTTCTCCAATATTAAAACATACAAACATCTCAAAAATTATTATTTTAATTTTTAATATTGGAGAAAATTTTCATCAAATTATGTGAATGAATATTATTTCTAATTAAAGTAACTTATTTAAGCTTCATGTAAAAAGTTCAATGTTGCTAAGTTATTTTTTAAATTCAGAGAAAAAAAATTACTATGATGTTTATATATATATATATACATATATATATATATATATATATATATATATATATATATATATATATATATATATATATATTTGACAAATAGATGACAAACACCCCCCATATTTAAGAGAAGTCAGGGACGTGTATAGATAATGTGTTAAGATCTCAACACACATGCCATCATCTTATGCGAATGACTCGATAGCAATAGACCAAGAGGTTGTTGGTGTTTTCATGTATTATGAGAAATAAAGTAAAGATTTATATCTTGTTAGGGTGAAGGTCATGCTTAAAATGGGGGAGGGGGGGAACACATTTAGTGATATTATTTTAAATTTAAATATATTTAGGATATAATCTATAAGTAAATTTTCTTTCTTATGCAGATGTTATTGAATTAGAAGTTTTGCTTTCAAACTCTCAACAATTTTAAGTAATTAGAAAATATGACCAAATAAATTGGTAGCAAATCATATTAATCACTTTACCATATATATATATATATATATATGTTAATCAAATAGTCAATTAAATAATTGCATTCTAATATTATCGATACATTTAGTAACACATTTGGTCACCAGTTAACTAATGGAAATGTATGCTTTTAGGAGTAGTGGGCTAGTCCTGCGGTAACTATCTTCGTAGTGTGATTGAGAGATCTCGAGTTCGAGCCTTTTAACTCGCATTGCATTAGGTCTCTTGTGGGAGTTCTGTTTGATGAACACCTCCAGTCCTCTTTACGGTTGCATGGTATGCGGGTTTATCCCTAGGAGATCATTCAAGCCACCGTAACTAGTGCACCTTTGTACCTGCATGTCCTTTAATTTGGTGCTTGTCGCCTCTGTAAAAAAAAGAAAAAGAAAAAAAGTGTGCTTTAACTTAACCAAATAAAAATAACATGATGGTTATTCTTTGACTATTTTAAATTATCATTAATAATAAATGTTTTAGTCTAGTATTCTTGTTAATCATGCAATTTTATATTTTTATCTATGTAACTTCACTTTATAAACATCAATCAAATGATTAACCTAAATCAAATAATAAAATTAATGATAATTAGAAATGTCATAAAATATTTAGTAGACACCCCAATACTCGTATACCTTATTAAGTACCTATGATTTAATTAATCACTTTAACTCAACTTACTATAAATTTCATACTTTGGGCATCCTCTCTTTGTTAAAACAAACCTTGAGGCTTACTTTTGTAAATCAATATATTAGTAAATTGTTCATCTTATCTCACTAGATATCTTTCTAAATATACAACAAATAGAATGACCTTATAGAACAAATAGTATCACCTTCTACTGTGAAAAGGATAAATTCTCCTTATATTATATATAATTATAATTTGGTTCAATTTATTAAGATTTTTGAAGATAATTTTGTTTTTATCTAAAATTGTTTCTATTATAATTCTGTATTTCAATATATATTAATATAAATAATTCTACATAGCAGCTAACCAGAACATTATGGTGTAAATTACAATTGACATATTAATTTATTATGCTTTTAATTGAACATAATAAAATCATTATTAGAATTACAAAGACACATATAATTGGAGGTTACATTTTGAATTTGATAAATGGGGACATACCCCAGTTTTAATGCATATATAGGGAAATCATGTTGATGAAGTCATGTAAAATCATTGTTACTAGGCTTTTTTAATTTTTATTGAGATGTGACAAGGAAAACTATAAATTTAAATTTTTTTTTCATAAGTTTAAAAAATAAAAAGCAAACTATCTTCAAAATCACATTAACTAAAAATTATGATGCATGCCCTTTAAAATCTATCCGTTTAAAAGCTATACATTATTAGGTGTAATCTACATTCCAAACTACACTAAATCAGTTTCATCATGATTTTATAAGAAATGGTTATAGAGTTTAGTATCAGTTAAAATTAAGTTTTTTAAATAAATATGAACAAATCACCACTCTTAGTCATTGAGATTTGAGGGAGTTAAACACTTACTTCTCAGGTGGGAGGGAATTAGGTTACTTTTTTTTTTTCAATGTGGATATTGTTAAAAATTGTAATTCTTTCAAGTAATGTTTACAAAATAAATATCATCTCATGATCATTTTTACTAGACATCAAAGGACATACCTTTAGTTGTGTGTATTTTGAGGGTTTCAGAATCCATACTATACAAGCTTTGTGATTCAACTTTCACGAATGTTAGGAAATTTCTTGATATCACTAATCAAGAAATTTATATATGCTTCATTTTATCCTAAAGAACTTGGATACAAGAACTCAAATACAAGTCTCGTGATGCTTCATTGCATCATTAATTTTTAAAGAATCTTTCGAAGTATCGAAAAATTCTTCAATTAGTAATTTAGCAAGAAATTTTCAAATCCTTTTAGAATTTGAATTACAAAACTTGTTTAGTATGAACTCTAAAGCATTCAAAACATACATACAATTCTTTGAAAGTTGAGTATAAAGGTTGGGGACAGGGAGATGGGGTGCAGGTTGGGTTTTTGGAGGGGAAAAATATTATTAGTTTTTGTAAATATTTCTTGAAAGACTTAAAATTTTTAACCACCTCTAAAATAAGAGAGTAGTTAACTTATTTATTTGAAGTAAGAGATTGACGATTTAATTCGATCATACAATAACAACTTAGAGTTGTGGCATGTCTACATTTATTAAAAAAATGCAATCTTTTAAATGTAACAATTGAAGATCAATAGTTGTTTGACGGTTGGATTATTTCTTTATAGTCCTTTTTCATCCGTAATGTCTTTTTTCATAATAATCTTTACCGAATTATTACACATTTCTATTTATATCCTTTAATTATTTTAAAAATATTTAGTTAGTAAAACACAAAAAAAGTAATTTATAGTTAAAAGAGTAAGAGTGATGCTATTTTTATGGAATAGATTTACCGAATAGGTTTTTCGAATGATGTGGATGCCCAACTTGTCATCCACATCCTCATTCACGTCATTATATTTTTTTTATATAAACTTTAAATTTGAACCTTAAAAATTCTTAAACTCTTAAAAATTTTTAAAAAAATTGTAAAACTATATCTAAAATCATAAACCCAAATACTACAAAATCTATACCTAAAAATCTAAAAATTTAAACCCTAAATAATAAATACTAAACCCTAAACAAGAAATCACAAACCCAGCTGCGGGGGTTTGTGATTTCTAGTTTAAGAGTTTAGGAAGGGGTTTTTGATTTGTCATTTACATGTTTATCTTTTACGATTAAATGCTTAAATTTAGGATTTAGATAATAAAGAGAAATTAAATTTTTCTTTAAAAAAATGACGTGGATGCTGACATGGATGCCAACTTGACATCCACGTCATTCGGAAAATCTATTCGGTAAAAATATCATTACTCAAAGAGTAATGCTATATCAAGCCAATAGATTGCCCGAATCCATTACACGAATGAGCTGGCATCCATACCACCCTTCTCTATCTCTCCTAGTCACCAATTAAAAAAAATCCGTGTCCTAATTTCTCTCATCCCTCTTCATCTTCACACGCCGCCTCACATCCCATGCCATAGGACATCGTTGCCCCACACCGTTTTCGCCAAAAACGCCGACGAACTCTTCACACAAAGATCTTAGAGAGGAATGAGTCTTCGATATAGGGGATATGATCCATCTACTCTTCTCTTTCTCTCTTCATTGAAAATCCAATCCCCCCATCCCTCTTCGTCTTCGCGCGGCTACCTCACGTCCCATGCCAATGAACTTCATCGCCAGTCGCCGCTTTCGCCACCGATGCCGACGAACTCTTCGCATGCCCTAATTCCTCTCACCCCTCTTCGTCTTCACGCAGCTGCCTCACATCCCGCGCCACTGAACTTCGTCGTCCATCTTCGCTGCCGCTACAAACGTCGTCAAACCTCATCACTAGTTGCCAATAAACAAACCGGTCGCGATTAGAGTTGTTATTGGCTTCAAATTTTGTTATGAAAAATTTTGTTTTGTAACTAAAAATTGTTGGGATTTTGAAAATCATGATTGCCAATTGAAGTTGTTATTGTCTTCAAATTAAAGCTTAATGCAATGGTAAATAATTATAGATCGAATTTGTTTGCAGCAATAGGTTCGTCGGTGTCGGTGGCTGGCGATGATGAGATTTCGTGGCATCGGACCTGAGGCGGCTACGAAAGACGGAGAAGAATGAGAGAAATTAGGGCATTGTTTTTTTTTTTTAATTGATGACTAAGAGAGATAAAAAGAGGGTGGTGTGGATGCCAGCTCATTCGTGGGAGTAAAGTATCATCGGTAGTCATGAAATGTTTAGTAAGTATACTGTGGCATGCGTTATTTGTAACGATGTGGCCGAGACTGTCTCGATCACTTTCATGGCACATTTCATGTTTGGGGTTATTTCCCGTGAAAGTCTCGAGGTGGCTAATTATGGGAGCCATCCACGCTCGGACGCCAACTCAGAGACTTTCACGGAAACCGCCCCTCAAACATGAAATTGTGGCCATGAGCGTGACCGGAGACAAAGCTTTTGCGCTACATCGTTACTAAAAAAACGATGTGCTACATGTTATACTTTACTGAGACATTTGTGGCCACCAGTGATACTTACCCCTCATTCGTGTAATGGATTCGGGCAATCTATTCGTTTGATATAACATTACTTTAGTTAAAAAGTACTTATTTTATAAATTAATTTTTTTAAAGCATATACTTATTTAAAAGTGTGCTTACATAGTATATTAAGCATTTCTTAAAAGAAAAAAAAAGAAAAAAGAAAAATCCACAACGTAGTACCTACCTATATATATAGGTATATGATGGTTCATTGCCCCTCCGAACTCATCCCCAAACCTAAACCCACGTATCAAATTGAATCTCCGTGACGTCCGCACGCCGGGTCGGGTCCCACACGACTCGTCATCGAACTCACCGGCACGAAACCGTCCAGGCGACTCGGCAGTCACGGGCCATCTCGAGATCCATGGAGAAGATGATGGAAGGGGGAGCTGGAGAATGCTAAGGGTTTTGAGTTTGCTGAGTTTTTTCGCCGGATCTGAGGGTTTTTGAAGCTTTTGGGGGGTGATCTTTAGCTTGGTGTTTCTAATGGTATGGTTCTATGTCTTTTCCGGGGTTTTTGGATGTTTTAATCCTAGAAATGCTGTTTTTTTTAAAGATTAGAAACTGAGTTCGTGTGTGTTTGTTGTGTGGTGGAGTTTGGGTTTGTTATTTGTGGATGGTAATGTGGTAGGGGTTGGAGCGAAGTTAATAAAAGTAGTTGCTTTTTAGGTTTCTTGTTCTGGATTTTTAGTTTCATGTGATGTGGTTGTGGCTAGAGGAATGTAGCTGGTACAATGTGTATGGGATTGGGTGTATAAAATCTGAGAGGCGAATTCCTGTGGTTGTTGCTGTGGGTTGTGTTTTCCATGAGAAAAATAGTGCGGAGGGTTTTTGTGAGACCGTTAACTATGGTTATAGCCTTGACGACGTGGTTCGTATTTTGGGAAGAGTGGTTTTGGTGTTGCTCTTCTTTGTTTGCTTGAAGTGATATTGAAAACTTTTACTCTGAATAAGCCATGTGGCTAATTGGACTATTGGAGTAAAGATGGTATTTTGGGTATGCTGTCTAGGCGTAAAAGTGGCTGTTTTTTTGTTCCTTCCTCTAGATGTCAGGTTTATGTAATGTGGGAGTGGTAGAGCAATGCATTTGATACAATGTATCAGAGAGTGAGTGCATAAGACCTGGGAAGGTGGCTCCTCCGTTTAATTCCAACATGCAGTGGTGGCGGGCTTTGTTTTTTCCATAAGAAACAAAATTGAGGGTTTTCATGAGATCATTCTCTATGATTATACCCTTGATGGGGTGCTTTGTAATTTGGGAAGAGTGGTTATTGGATTGCTCTTCTTTGTTTGATCAAATCAATGTTAAAAAACTTTTAGTTAAAATAAACCATGTGGCCAATGGGATTATGGGGGTGAAGATGGTATTTTGTGCACAGTTTAGATGATTTGTGACTGAACTAACAGCCATGTACATGTTGGTGCCACTGTTAGCTGTGGAACTTGTTTTGTTAGCCACTTAGATTCCATCCTTTATAACCAAATGCCATGGTGTAGCTTCTGAAAAATTTTCAGAAATGAATGATGTTGTCAATGACTTGTAGAGCTTGCTGTAGCTTTATTTGCAGACCTTTTGTAATCCTATGAAATTTTAGTGTTAATGTAAATAATTGATGCTGATCAGTACTTTGGTTGGAATAGCCACTTATTATGTTTTGCCTTTGTGATTCAAGTATGGCTTCTCTAACTAAATCTTTCATACATGTTACCTATCCAGACAATGGAAGATGCTTCATCTAATGCACCTCGGTTTAGAAGAATACTGCTCCAAGCATGGGCTTCAAACCCAGAGCTGGACCCTATGGTTTGTTCTCAATTCTACTTCTCTTGGTTTCTTTCTTAATCTGGTAATTAGTGATGGAAGACTTTTTGCAGTGTACTAGGCTGTAGCCACCACCTTTCTTATTCTCCATGTTCCCCTACCCAAATTTGACAAAGGTCATTCCATTCAAGTTGTTGATGCTGTATTGCTGTGAATTGCTTAAAAATCAATTTTGAGCTATCAACTAATTTAATGGCAGCAGTACAATGATTTAATTTTGTAAAATTCTTCAAGGGAATCTTTTTCCTGTACCATACTTAAAGACACCCCACTTCAGGAAGGATTCTTTTTTATATATTTGCTACTTGAAAATTTTATAAGTGACCAAGTTGTAAGAGACAAGTAAACAAGTGTCATAGGAAATATAAGCTTCATGTTTTCGTTAATAAATTGAAAGCTATTGACAATTTCTTTTATCAGTCCGATGAAAATTTAATCAATCTTTTTCTTGAGCAAGTATTCTTCAATATGAAGCATGTGAGGCATATCTAACTCTTACACATTGTTTCCCTCTATAATGTTGAAATTTAGAAACTGAGTCATGCACAAATAAACTCTTACTTCTTGTATTGAGATGAAGTTATTTGCTCACAGTTGGCTTTGTGATTAAGGTTAACTTCTTGTTACATTCATCTGACAGTTGTTTGCTCCTAAATCAAAAATAGACCTTTCCCCTCTGCTAGGAAATTTTCTTCAAGAACCAAGATAATTGTTCATCCTATTTGACTTTTCTGTTGAGCATTTTTCCTCCCATCTTCTTTCTCTCTTGTGGTGCAGCCTCACTTATCAACCTACTGGTGCAGGTGCAACCTCCATCTTAATCCTATATTTTTGCCCCCTTCATCCCTGACCCAAAACTTTTACTTTTTTTTTCTCCAGCTTCTTGTACCATGTCTTTTTCTTGATTTCTACGTTATTCACTTTTTTCAATCACCATAACACAAATTCTAATACTCAGAAAGGAGAGGATTACTGGGCCTCTGGCAACACTGGCACTTATTTGAGCTAATTTATTAGAATTTTTGGATTAGTGTGCTTGGCATCTGCATTGTAACCTTACTAGTTGATATAAATATGATTAGGGCAGACACTAAATGTGTTTTTTGAGTTTTAATGTGACAGAATTCAAAATTTTCTACATAAATTGAATTTATCATCAATGAAATGATACGTGTTTTGCTTTGTGAGTCGCTGTCAAAACTATAAACTTCAAACTGTAAAAATTTCATTAATGTGACCTGTTTTTGTCCTCAGCTAAATGAAAACTTGGAACAGTGGCCACATCTAAATGAGTTGGTCCAGTGCTACAAGGCAGATTGGGCGAAGGATGAAATCAAGTAAGGGCATTATGAAAGTGTTTCACCTTTGCCTTTTCAAAATCAAATTTTTGAAGGACCTGACACAGATATAGAAACAGGTGATGATTTTCCTAAATTTTATGACATCCTTAGTTCATTGGAGGATATACTACTTTATGTACTGGAGCTTGAGATCCATGTTTCGGGAAGATGAATTAATCTGTTAATCTTAATTGCCTTGACCACTTGCATCAGGTTTGATATGCCATTAGTTGTAAAATTATTGTGTAATCCTATTGTTTTGAGACACTTAATTTAACAGGTAATCTCAGGACCACTCATTTACCAGCATTAATGTTTGTTTATTATCCATTAATTGCCAAACTCTTGTTAAATTCTCCTTTAGAGAGAAAAGTTAGTTTACTTAGTACTCGTATGTCCCTCGTTTGCTTGCATAAATTATATCGATGACATAATTTGTTCTGATCTTTCTCCAGAGTCATGATGCAAAGTGTGCAGATTATTATTCAGTCAAAGTTTGCTTTGTGATTTGCTTGAAAACACTTTCATGTACTCATAATTGTTGTCCTTTTTTATAGAAATACACCTGGCCCGTTCTAGGCATTCTAAAGTGGAAGATGCTACTGATGATGACACTGCTAGTACCTCAGGAAGACAGATATCTGAATTTGGTCCTGATAATTTATCTACAAAACATGTAAATCTTGTCAACCATTCCAAAATTTAATATCTTATGAATGATCTTATTTCTCAGTTTGTGTTGATGTAAGTTAGATTTTTTTTTTTATATAATTTTTATTTCTCTTTGGGAGGCTGTACTTTAGGTGATCTTATTTGAATAGTCATCTATTTGATGTTAATTTGATTTTTTGAACTTTAATGTAGTTTAATAATACTACATCATCAGAAACAGACCTTATATGTTAGAGTTTTCCCCTGCATCCAGGAATTTGTAGACCCAATTATCATCTGAATTTTGCTTATGATTTGATTAAGTTTGACATCACCAAGGAAATATCTTAGGTGTAAACATTTTATTTAGAGAAATACTATGTTAGTGTAGTTGTGCAAAGTATAAAAGTTCAGATCTTATAAGGTCCATTGCACCATTGACTTTGGAAGAGGTTTTGTTGAAGACTTCTAATAGTTCAACTTTCCATGAAACCCCTTTTGCCATTGGTGGCTCTGTTGCTCTTTGCTGTGAGAACTTTTTCTTGTGTTCTGTGAGTGAATTTAAAAAGGAATAATTTGTCATAAACATGACCCGACGTAGTGATAATTTATGTGGAGATTTTGGTTGATCCGGAAGCGTCATATTTAGCTTTTAATGATACAAAAAAAGAGTCTTTAGTCACCATTTCTCCTATAGTTAATTTGCTCATAAGCCCTTGAACCTCTTTGATTTATTTTATTTTATGCTCTTTTAGGCTAAGGCTACGGTGGACAAGAACCCTGAACCTAGATTACCTACATCTTGTACTCAACATTTTTTAGATCAAAGCATGGTGTAGACTATGTACTGGGGGTAATGGGTTCTGGGTTCCAGGTTCAAGATTTATACTAAAAACCATTAGGTACAACAAATGGGCAATGGCTTCTGGGTTCTGGTTGCTTATGCACCACGGCTTTGCTGCATTTTGAATCTGCAGTTATATTTCTTTATCTCTGTTCTTTTGGATTATGAGTCTGTTTGTTCCTGGCATGATATATTATCACTTGTGTTCCAGCATTTTAATTTCTCTCCGCTGCCCGCTTATGAACCAACCTTTGATTGGGAAACTGAAAAGTCATTAATTTTTGGCCAAAGGATTTCTGAAAATTACCCGGCTCAGTATTCCAGGTCTATATGATTATCAACCTCCTTCTTTCCTTGTCCTGACTGTCATTCTTTACATGATTTTGCTTGCTTGAACTAGGTGTCCTGTATTAAATGTCTCTACTTCCACGTTTTTTGTTTTCCAGTTGTTTCTATTATTGCTAACCATTTCTCATGTGTTTCAGTGGATTGAAGATCACTGTGAAGGTGTTATCCTTATCATTTCAAGCTGGATTAGTCGGTAAGAATTGTGTTTTAACTCTAATAATTCTAGTATTACCTGGCTAGGCTGTTCCTGGTTTGGCTATTCTATCATTAGTTGAACTTTCCAGTATTCCAGTGAATCTGATGATGTCTTTACTGTCATCTTTTTTCTTGCAGAGCCCTTTTATGGTACAATTTGCTTATATAATGAGAGGAGAGAAAAATTGTCCGAGGACTTCTATTTTCGTGTTCTACCAACAGATACGTAGTATGTAATTACTCAAATTTTATTACTAGTTTAATTTTTTCATATAAAGTTTTCCCTAAAAAAATTGAGTCCATCGTTTTCCATTTACTCTTTGTTATATAAATGTTTATTGCCTTATTATTGGTGATTCATTGTATCATAACATTTTTACCTTTGCTGGTGGAATAAACCAACTTGCGCATTTCCACCATTGTAGACCACTATTATTCTAGAACGTCGAGGGGTTTTCCCTCTATAACTCCTACTCCTCACTTTCAAATAAAATTTCATTCCCAATGCTACAATAATTACAATATATGAACAGTACCGTATATGAACAATACCATGTATATATACATTATAGTATATATGATTTCTATTTTTATTCTATACACTCTATTCAAATTACCTGGTATATTAATATTTTGAAAAAAAATAGCAAATATCGCAAAAAGAGAATTCAAGGCTCTTCAAATTTCAGAGAGCAATTATATATCCTGGAGGCTCGATATCAAGCTCCATTTGAAAGCAAGGAACCTAGGTAAAACTATTGAGTGTAATAATGATCAGCCTAATGATTATAAGGCGAAAATCTTATTATTTATAAGGCATCATATTAATTATGGCCTGAAGAATGAATATTTGACCATTGAGGATCCACAGAAATTGTGGTTATCCCTGAAAGAACGATTTGAATATCTCAGAATGGTCTACTTGCCCAAAGCACGTAATTATTGGTCAAACCTCAGGTTTCAAAACTTTAAAAGCGTGCAAAAATATAATTCCGAGTTACTTAAATTATTTCAGTGCTACGTATCTCTGGAGAAACAGTGACGGAATATATGATATTCGAGAAAACATTTACAACATTTCACGCACTAAATGTTATATTACAACAATATAGAGAAAAAAAAAATTCACAAAATTTTCTGAATTAATTTTATCTCCTTGTGGCGGAGGAAAACAATGAATTGTTGATGCAGAATCATCAATCTCGACCATCTGGATCAGTACTACTGGCAGATTTTAATTCTGGGCAAAGAAGATAGTGTAATCGTTCTACTGGTTTTAAAAACCGTGGTGGACGAGGACATTATGGTGGTCGAGGACAACGCGATCATGATGGAGGCCGAAATAATATCAGACCACGCGATAGCAAAATTGATGTACATCAACAAAAGCAACAAAACCACAACATGGGGTCAGAGACAGAGAGGGATACCTGCTATCGTTGTGGCCTGGGAGGTCATTGGTCTAGAATTTGTAGGACCCCTAAACATTGTCTGTCTTTACCAAGAATCACTTAAAAATAAGAAAGTTAAAGATATTGAGACAAATTTTGCTAAGAACTCCACAGTTGATCCAATTGAGAATAATTCTACAAATAATTTAAATGTAACCGGAAATACATATTTAGATGTGACAAATTTTCTTATAGACTAATTTGTAATATGTTTTTACGTTTTATTAAATTATGTTTTTCTTATGTTTTGTTAGAAATATGACTGATAATAAATACATTACTGACAAGAAAAATATATTTTATATCTTTATCAATAAGAAAGACATGTATAGCCACAATAGCAGGGTTATCAGACCTGATTGAAGGTTTTGGAGAAGCAACATTGATGTTGCCAAATGGGACATCCTTGCAGATGAAAAATGCTCTCTATTCCCCTAAGTCTAGGAGAAACCTTTTAAGTTTTAAAGATATACGTCTCAATGGATATCATTTAGAGACGGTTGTTAAGGAAGGAAAAGAATATCTTCATATTACACGAATTATTTCATATAAAAAACGTGTACTTCAACGATTTCCCTGTATATCTTCAGAATTATATTTTACACGTATCAAAGTGATGGAATCACATGCGGTATTAACCCGGAAGGTTAATGACCCAGAGATATTTAAAATATGGCATGAAGACTTGGACACCCGGTGCTATTATGTTGCGCCGAATTGTTACTAGTTCTCATGGACACCCATTGAAGAATTATAAAATCCTAACAAATAATGAATATGCATGTTTAGCATGCTCAATAAGAAAGCTAATAACCAGACCTTCGACAACTAAGATGACTAGTGAATCTTCTAAATTTTTAGAAAGAACACAAGGAGACATGTGAACTAATACATCCATCATGTGGACCATTTAGGTATTTTATGGTTTCAATCGATGCATCGACTAGATGGTCCCATGTATCACTTTTATCTACAAAGAATGTAGGTTTCGAAAGGCTATTAGCACAAACTATCAGGCTTAAAACACAATTTCCAGATTATCCCATGAAAACAATTTGTCTTGATAATGTTGGTGAATTTTTATCAAAATCATTTTATGATTATTGTAGGGCAGTTGAAATACATGTTGAGCATCCAGTAGCTCATGTACATACCCAAAATGGGTTAACAGAGTCATTAATTAAAAGACTCCATATTATTGCTCGTCCAATGTTATCATGGATGAAACTGCCTATAAGTGTGTGGGGTCATACTATTTTGTATGTTGCAGCTTTAATACGGATCCGACCGAATGCATGTAATTTATATTCACCTCATTAACTTGTTATGGGAAAAGAGTATGATATTTCATATATGAGAATATTTGGTTGTGTAGTGTATGTGCCAATAGCACCACCAAATCGTACAAAAGTGGGTCTACGACTCAGATTTGTTACTTATGTTGGATACGATTTTCCTTCAATTATACGATATTTAGAGCCATTAACGAGAGACGTAGTTACTGCAAGATTTGTAGATTGCCATTTTGATGAATCAGTGTTCCCTTCGTTAGGGGAGAAATGATTACTTAAAACAAGTCAAAAGAAATTGATTGGAATGCATCACGATTACATACAAATGATCCTCGTACCAATGTATGTGAACTTCCTCGTACCAATGTATGTGAACTTGAAGTTCAAAGGATTATTAAATTGTAAATGAAATACCTGATCATTTACTAATACTAAAATGGTAACCAAATCATATATACCTGCTGCCAATGCTCCTGCAAGAATTGAGATTCCTAAAACTCCATTGAAAGAAAATCAAGTAGAAAATAAACCACGACAAAAACGTGGAAGACCAATTGGTACCAAAGATTCAGCTCCTAGAAAAAGGAAGGAAGTAGAAAAATAAAGAGAGGGATCTCCCATATAAAAAGGGAGAGGAAATTATAAAACCACAAGAACAAATTAATGAATAATCAACGGGGAATTATATTTCTGAAAATATTGAAAATTCAATTTGCTATGTAGATGATGGTCAAAGAATGAATCGGCATGAGACTGAAATAAATGATATATTCATCTACAATGTGGTTACAAATATAGAAATTTATACTGATAATGATCCAGAGCCACGATCTATTAAAGAATGTCGACAAAGAAATGATTGGCCAAAATGGAAAGAAGCTATCCAGACTGAGCTAAATTCCCTATCAAAACGTGAGGTGTTTGGGCCGATAGTACCAACACTAGGATAAAAACCAGTCGGTTATAAATTGGTGTTCGTGAGAAAAAGAAATGAAAATAATGAAATTATAAGGTACAAAGCAAGACTGGTTGCTCAAGGTTTTTCTCAAATACTTGGTATTGATTATGAAGAAACATATTCTCCTGTAATAGATAGAATTACTTTTTGATTTTTAATTGCCATGACAGTAAGTAATAAATTAGATATGCTGTTGATGGATGTTGTCACAGTACATCTATATGGATAACTTGAAAATGACATATATATGAAAATCTCTGAAAGATATAAAATAACAAACATTACAAATCAATTACATTTATACTCTATTAAATTGCAGAGATCTCTCTATGAATTAAAAATAATCTGGACGGATGTAGTATAACCGTCTCAGTGAATATCATATAAAAGAAAGGTACCAAAATAATAGTATATGTCAATGTGTGTTTATTAAAAGTTATACCAACGGTTTTGTTGTGATAGCAATATATGTGGATGATTTAAATCTTGTAGGCATTCCTTCATAAATTGCAATTGCAGCATCATATCTGAGGAAAGAATTTGAAATGAAAGATTTAGGAAAGACCAAATTCTGTCTAGGTATGCAAATCGAGCACTTATCCTTAGAAATATTTGTGGATCAATCAACTTATATAAAAAAGGTGCTGAAGAGGTTCAATATGGAGAAGGCTTATCCATTGAGTACGCCAATGGTCGTCCGGACTCTTGATGTTCAGAAAGATCCATTTCGCACACATGTAGAAGGTTAGATCATTCTTGGTCCAGAAACTCCATATTTAAGTGCAATCGGTGCATTAATATACTTTGCAAATAATACAATACCAAATATAGCTTTTGTAGTAAATCTTCTAGCTGTTAGGGAATATAGCTGTGTATACGGTTGTATATTTATATTTGTATAGCTACCATATTTATATACCTGTGTATCTATATATATCTTGTACATTGTAGTTTTCTGTATAAAAAATTTGTGATCTTTTCCACCTAATATGGTATCAGAGGTTCTCCTAAACCTAAAACCTATTTTTTTCCCCGCCGCCCTCGGTCCCTTGCACCACGCGCCGCCCTCAGCCCCTACACGTTGCCCACCACCCTCGACCACCACGTGCCCGCGGACCTGCGCGCTACCCCCGTGCTCACCGCCCGCCGCCATAGTCCCCCGCTCGCCGGCTGCCCGTGCACGCCTGTCGCTCTCGGCCCCCGCGGTGCATTCTTCTTGGGCTCTTCTCCCACGCGCCTCATGTTTTGTGCAGGTGCTCGATGGCCTCTGCCCAGGTTTCTTATCTACAAAAGGCGGACGTCATGCTTAATGGCAAGAATTATAAAGCATAGTTTTCTACTTTACGTGTGCTATTTTGCAAACTTAATCTTTGGGGTCATGTTGATGGTACCCGTCCGCCTCCAGTTTCTTCTACTGTCGTCTCTTCTAGCTCCTCTTTGTCTATAGTTACCAGTGCGTCCTCTTCCATGTTTGCTGACTTGCTCAAGTGGACTAAGGATGATGCTCGTACCATTGCTATCATCTATCAGTCCTGTGTGCTTCCTATTCGTTTGGCTGTTTGTGATCTTTGTGCAGCCAAGACGATTTGGGATCATCTGCGCGCATTCTATCTTCCTTCCAGTTAACATAAATATGAGCACACTATGTTGGATGCTTCTTGGTTTACCGTCTTACGCCCTTACTAGCCCTATTTCCCCCTTTTTTCCGCTCCGTGTACTTAGGCAGGTTCTAGGGATGCTTATCGAGTCTCCACCTTCCACATCTTTAGTGTCTCATTAAAAGATTGTATAGAAAACAGTCTATGTTATAATAGATTTCGCAAAAACTTATGGGGAAAGATTACTGCTAGCATGCAGGCCTCCCCTAATTACACGAGTTTATCAGGTGTGCTCTTCCTGTAGCGCAGCCCACTTCTGATCAACTGACTAAAATATGTCTCTTGTATACCTTAGAAAGTTTGAAAGCATATGCAAAATAAAATTACTAGAGATAATTTTCATATTAAGGTTGCAGAAGTAAAGTCACAGGTTCGTCTCTGAAGATCATCAATTAAACTTGTTGTGTGATACTTCTTTAAATATCTTATAAAATTTGCATGTTTGTAGAAATTATTGCTATCAAACAAGTGAACGTTTCCTTGAAATAAATAATAAAAAGTTTAAAAAACTAAAAGAAATAGACGAAAAGCTTGAATATCTCAAGCAACAAAAAGTTCCATTGCAAGGACAACAATTAACAACAGAACACCTATCAAGGAAAGCTGAAAAAGATATTTTTCAAGCTTTACAGAAGGTGGAAGACAAAGTTAATAATTTGGAAATTATTGTTTCCAAATTATTAGAATTAGTTAATAAATTAATTTAATGAGCAAAGACGATTTGGAACGGTTAAAAGCTCAACAATCTATTGAACAATCAGCTTTTGGACTTTTCATTGGATTCTCTACAAGTTCTTCTCAAATATCAGGATCCAAACAAAATAATACAATAATTGAGCTTTTATTATCATTACACAGAAAGCTTGATTTATTAACACAGAGTGTTAAACAGCCGACGGTAGAAGAAGCAATAGTAAATCTCACTGCTAAAGTGCAAAATCTAAATTTAGGAACCAGTACAGAGGAAAAACTCATCATAAAAGCACCACCAAGAAAACTTTTCGTTTGGGAAGATCCAAAGAAACAAGTTGAAGAATACAGACTAAAACATGGGAGATAAAGACCTAGTACTCTTGCCAACCAAGGATATTATAAGGCCTTACAAGAGACAATGGTATAAAAATTCAAATGCGAAGGATAAAAAAGTGGTTATAAAAACATTGATCAATCCAGAACAACAACTTGATCTAAGTAGAGCTAAACAGGCACAACTAATTCCAGCGGAAACACTATACCAGCATGGTTTTTGGGAAAAGTCTCCCAAAGTTTACCAACATTATAGTGAAGAAATAATATCCTGTTGTGATAATAAACAATAGATAAATTTGAGTTTCCTCTCAAATGATTCAAAACGTGAATTATTAAAAAGGAAATATCCAATAATTCATATTGGATTAGTCCTTATAGGCATATATGGCCTTCACAGAAAAAATTACGGCTCCAAGGTTTTAATTACTTTGGTAGATTCCTCAGATAACATACCACAGAAAGCAACCATTGGATCTATGGAGATAGATATGAGCAGTAATCATGAAATCTGTTATTTAGCCCCAGATATGGCAATGGCTGTTTCTGATTTTTGCAAGTATTTTACCCTCATAATCAAACAAAAGGATATGAATCAATGAGCCAGAGAAATAATTTGCTAATAACCAAGACACTGGTAGGAAGGTTAGGATTCAATTCCTCCACAACTTACAAATTAAAAATAGAAAATGTATTAGTACATTTGGAAACTCAGGGAATCAAAGCCATTGAAGGAAAGAAATTCTCCTCAACAGAATATGATAATGAAGAATGGCAAATCTCCTTAGGCCAAACACAAAAGATACCCACTAGATTAGATTATTGGGCCTCAACATCCAGTAATCCGTCAACAACAACTTTCAGTTTTTCCTCTTACAAACCAGGAAGGACAGTAGAAACAGAAGAATTTAGTGATAATGAAACAATACTAGTCATTACAAGTGACTATGAGGAATGGACTGCTGAAGAAATATTTGGTTTACAACAAGAATTCGGTTTCTGTCTGTGGGAACCCTTAAATATAGAATAGGAACCAAAAGAAGAAGAAATAGGTCAACCTATTTATGATCATTATGAAGAAGATGAAAATGAAACGATTGATCTATTAGATCTGTTGGGCAAAGCTAATACCTCAGAAAATAGCATGCCTATTTCACCATCACTCTTATGTTTAGAACAATTCTCAGAATACTCGTTCATAAAGGGAGAAATGATTTTTAATGAAGATGAAGATTTTTCTTCAAAAGAAACAAAACCCAAACATGAGAAAAGAATCATACACTGTAGTAAATGCCAACCAGGACATAATAAGAAAACTTGTGAAAGGCATACATCCTCTGAACAAATGATACCCTTAATTGAGGAAGAAATCATACAAGGAAAAAAATTATTAGAATGTCTACAAGAATTCAATAATCAAGAACCAGAAACAGAATATCCGTCACAAATACAGGAACATGTGATAATGGAAGCAGAATCTTCAAATCGTCAAACATTAACAGCTGTACCGCCAACAAGAGTATCAGGAGTTCCTTCTTTCGGACCTACAGTCTTGATGCCTCATCCAATTGCCCAAATACCCATGGGAATGAACAATACTAGAACCACAACTAAACCATACAGGTATGACTTAATACCTGCTCTCCCTTCTGCAAATGTTCATACTGGTTCAATGCTATTATTACCTGAAATTTCAAAATGGGAAGAAACAATTAGAAGGTGGGAAAGTAATACCATTACTCATGTAGCCACCAAACAATTTGCAGATAATACTGATAAAGTATTATATATAGAAAATCTCCTAGGAGAAACAATAAAGTTATATTTTCAAAACTGGAGAACATCATTTTTTAATGAATTCCAAGCATTAATAGAAGGAGCTGAGGATACCTCTAATATCACTTCCCAGATTCGCCAAATTATTCTAGGATATGATGAATATAGAGGACAAACTGAAATGCAAAACCAAGCCCTTCTAGACTTAGAACAATTACAGATCAATAACATGAAAGACATAGAGGTGTATTCCACTACATTTTTGGCACTTGCATCCAAAACTGGCTCAACATTTTTAAGCCCTGAAATAAGTGCTAAATACTTTAGAAAACTACCACCTCCTTTCAACACAAAATTACAAGAATTATGGGATCAAAAATTTCCCAACATGGCAGTAGGAGTAGCTCCAAGAATTGATTTCACATATAAAGTTTTACAAGATCTATGTAAAACTAATGAATTACATCGTCAAGCAAAAGACTTTTCCTTTTGTAAAAACATAGTTGTCCCAGGCCAATATTCAAAAGGATACCAGCCAAAGAAGTCATTAATAAGATCCTCCAGGTACAAAGGACAAAATGCTAGGGCTAACCAAGTCAGGAAATTTAGAACAGATAAGAAAACTGGAAAGCCTAATAAATGTAGATGTTATGTTTGTGGAGAAGTAGGACACTTTACAAAGGAATGCCGAAACAAAAATGTTGATAGCCAAAAAATGATGATATATGAAGAACTAGACCTAGATCCACAATGGGATATTGTAAGTCTCAATGATGGAGAAGATCCAAATGATTCAGATATATGTTCTTTCTCAGATAATGAAGAAGAACAAAAAGAAAGACTCTCATTTCTTACAGAACCAATTCTAATGATCCAAACAAAGTTTATTGATTGGAATTTAGAGAGAGCCAATAAAAAGCTCACAGAAATACAACAACAATGTATACATAATTGGAGTCATTACCCAGAAGTAAGCTATAACAACATCTGTTATTTCTGCAGAATAAGACCCCCAAAGAGAGCAAGAACAAGATGCATAAATTGCAACATATTACTATGTCTGTTCTGTGCAGAATTAAAATTACAATTGGAAATACCTTTGGGACCAGAAATAATACCACTAACAAAAGTAGACCACAGGAAGCTGATAGTAGAACAAGCGCAACACATAATAGAGCTGGAACAAAAAAATTGAGCTCCTTTCAAAAGAAAAAGGAGAAATAGAGGCAACATTAATAGCTACACAACTTTCTGAACTAGGACTAGGAGAAACAAGTGAGACAGTACATATGGCCTCAATAAATGAAGAAATTGATCAGATATCAGCATTAGCAGCTGTCCAAAATAATCTCCTCAACTTCACAACAATTTTAGAAGTAAAAGGTAAGTCTAATCCACTCAAAGCTATACTAGACACAAGAGCATCTCGTTGTTGTGTTAAGTATTCAGCATTACCATCATATTGCTATGAACAACTCTTACAGCCAGTAAGTCTTCATGGACTTAACAATACAGAAGAAACTAGGCTAAGGGTAACAACAAGAAGTATTATCCTAAACCAAGAAAGGTACCATTTACCTCTCACCTATGTGACTCCAACAATCTCAGGAGAATTGCAACTTGTAGTTGGAATGAATTTTATACATTCCTTTAAAGGAGAAGTCGAGATAGAAGGAGGGTGTGACCTTCTATGAAAGAGTGATATCCTTGAACTTCACCAATAATTAACAAATCTTTTGGTGATGGAAGAAGAAGTAACTATCGACCACATTCACGAAATCATGGTACAAGATTATTTGTTTTACAATATCGAAAGTCTTACTGATTTTGAGCAACAAATAATACATGTACTCAAAAAAATTAGAGGAAAACCTAACCATTGGGAATAATCCTCTACAACATTGGCAGAAAAATAAGATATTATGTAAGTTGGACATTTTAAACCCTGATATATCCATACAGGACAAGCCTATTATACCTTCTCCTGCAATGGCAGAAAAATATAATAAGCACATAACTGAATTAATGGCCTTAGGAGTCATACGATCTTCTAACAGTAGACATCAAACAGCAGCGTTCATAGTCAACAAACATTCAGAACAGATAAGGGGAAAGAGTAGGATGGTTTACAACTACAAAAGACTCAATGATAATACCTATAAAGACCAATACACTCTCCCAGGTATTGACTATTTACTAATGAAAATTAAAGACAAAAAAGTCTACAACAAATTTGATTTGAAATAAGGATTTCATCAAATAATGATGGATCTAACTGCATAGAATGGATTGTCTTCATCTGTCCACAAGGTCATTTTGAATGGCTAGTCATGCCCTTCGGATTAAAGAATGCCCCTTCAGTATTCCAAAGGAAAATGGATAACATTTTTGGAAAAGTATTCGACTTCATCGTGCATACCATAGATGATATTACGATCTTCGGAAGAAATAAACCAATATGTCAACATACGCTCCTATTCTTTGACTTATGCAAATCGAGAAGGGTTAATCCTTTCAAAAACAAAAAAATGAAGATAGAGTCTCTCGAATTGAATTTCTTGGATTAGAAATAGGAGGCGACCAAATCCAACTTCAACCATATATCGTTAAAGGTATAATTGAATATCCGAACTCAATTAGAAGATCTAAAAAGGTCTACGACGATTTTTTAGGGATACTTAATTATGCCAGAAATTATATCCCAAACCTTAGTAGATACACCAGGGTATTCTACAACAAATGTTCTATAAAAGGAGAAAGAAAATTTAATTCTCAAGACTGGAAAATGGTTGAAAAAATTAAAAGGGTAATATCGATTTTACCTCCTTTAGTTTTGCCAAAAACCTATCGATTACATAATCATTGAAACAAGCGGATGTTTAGAAGGATGAGGGAGGAATCTTAAAATGGAAACCCTCAAAAACTGAGTCTCCTTCAACAGAGAAAATTGCTCGCTATTGTAGTGGGACCTATAAAACTACAATCACGACAATAGACGCAGAAATAATGGCCTACATATATTCTCTAGAAAAATTTAAGATCTTCCTCTATTATAAAAAAGAATTTACTCTTAGAACTGATTGTATAGCAATAGTTAATTTCTATAATAAACTAAATAATAAAAAAAACTTTCAATTAATAGATGGGTAAATTACGTGACTGACACAAACAGGACTTCAAGTGGAAATCGAACATATAAAAGGAAAAGATAATCTAGGAGGCTGATAGGTTATCAAGGATAATAACCACAAGCCCTTATCGGTGAGAGATGGAAACCAAAGGCATTAAAGGTAAGAAATTACCACGGTTTAAGGAAGAAGCCAAAAGGAAATTTTAGAATTCCTTATGGGTTAGAACTAGACACCAACAAAAATACTTGTTAATGCATTATGGAGATCTTCAACTTCAACATAAAAAATTAGTGCACTAAATGCATTATGTTATTATTTTGTTAAAGAAACAAAACAAGACTTCGAATATTTTGTCCTCTTTGAAGGAACTGAGAAAGGAGTTTATCATACATGGGGAACTCTACAAAAGGCAGTAGGAAAAAGGAATTTTCCACAAGGATGGCGAGGCTTCTATACTAAAACAGCTGCTGATAATGCCTTCAAGAACTACCATTCCAAAGAAAAAGGAGACACCTCTTATAAAAACCTCCCTGAAGAAACGATAGCCAAGAAAGAAAACGAAAATGGCATGGAGAAATCTTTCATCCAACAGATTAGAGCACAAATAAATAAAAAAGAAAGAGATTTTAATACTTTCGTAACATTGATGAATCTTAAATCTTCTTTCAGACAAGAATGGTTAGGAAAACTACTAACATAAGTACAAATGCTCATTAACACAAAAGTAAAAGATGAGTTCTATTCAACAATGGTCGAACTTGAAGAAATCATTATTGATCTTAATGAAGACCCAAAAAGCTTTGCGAGGACTAGAGATAGTACAATATCAAAGGGCTTCCCTTACAAAACCAATATGCTCCTTCAATATTACTACTTAAAAATAGGTAGGAACAATTTGCGGTAAAAAGAAATAGTTAGGGAACTCTATGCAAATGGAATGTTACTCATGTTCTCCATTCCCTACTAGAAGAAGTTCTAACATTTTTGGGCCAAAAGCTTGAAGAAATAATAGGAGCTATGCATGGGGACATGGTTTTGAAGCTCATATTGTCTCAGAAATTACCAAAGGTATTGTGGGAAAAACTTTTATACCGACTTCTCACCATATTTTTCCTCGTGAGACACACCCACATTGGCATAACTTCACAACTTGTCCCTTTCAACTTAAAATTCATAAATCAAGCTGTTACCTATCTGAGAATATTTCATAAATTTTAAAGGACCTCAGGATATTTGGGAACTATTAGGAGAAAGCTTCGACCACCAAAGTTTGGGTCCTCAATGGAGTCGCCATAAGGGCAGGAGGTCATCCCAAATTCAGGAAGCGGCTACGAAAGGTTTGGGCGGAGCAGTTAGCCCTACCGATATAATACATGAGGATGGATGGAAGCACGTGAAGAAGTCCTAATCTACCCTTTCTTGTGTCAACAATGAAAGGGTATTTATGTAAATTTAAGTTTTTCCTTCATGACTAAGGCTATCCTCTTATTGTTGATGTATCGGGGTAGCGAGTGTAATTATACAATGAAGCTCCACTCTATAT
>NC_052480.1:9175948-9276714 GCF_009730915.1 Dioscorea cayenensis subsp. rotundata | reverse complement strand
GGGTTTTTATTAAACATGTTTAAAATGGATAATTTCTATAAAGATACTAACAAGATTTATTTGAATGAAACTTAGGGTTTTATTGAAACTTAAGGGTTTTATTAAACATGTTTGAAACTTAAGAGTTTTATTAAACATGTTTAAAATGGATAATTTCTATAAAGATAATAATAAGATTAATTTGAATGAAATTTAGAGTTTTATTGAAACTTAAGAGTTTAGTAAACATATTTAAAATAGACAATTTCTATAAAAGATAATGATAAGATTAATTTTATTCATCTTTTTAGTTGCAACAACTAAATCCATTATTGATTTTAATTTCTAACCATAGAACGCATATAGATATGAATTGACACTAAAAAAATAATCCCAGCATAAAAACATTATAAGCTTACAGTGATACCATATATTATCCTTTTGTGCTTTTTTCACCTTTTAATAGTTCTAAGTAGGAGCGTATTGCCATAATATATCGAAATATTAGATAAAAATGAGTATTAATACCTAATATAATATTTCATACATTATACATCAATAGATAGAAATAAATCCATTATTTATATTTGAATTTCTAATCTATGCTACAAAATCTTATACTTTTATTCCACATTTTATTTTGATCAATATATTATGTTGTTTCACTAATGTTTTGTTATCCTTTTGTATTTCGTCATAATTTAGTTTCAAAAGATAAGTTGATTTTGACTCAAACAATGACACTTTTTTGAGGTAAGCATATTAATTTTTGAATGTTTTTTGTATTACATAAGATCTAAATCTCTTTGAAATTAATACTGTTTTTGGTTGGTTATTTTGTTTCTCTAATATTATCTTTCCAAAGTAGCTTATTATAACTTTTATGACAAGTACTTTTGCATAAAATTTACAATGCCTAGGTTACATGTTAAAAAAATATAGATAGATTTGTTGCCTATAATTAGTAAAGATTTAGAAGCAACTAATTGAATAAAAGCGTATGAAAAAAATTAGATCTAAAAAGATCACAAAATATGAATACCACAAACCATAATAGGGACTACTAGAATCCTTTATAGAAAGAGAAACAAGCATGTCCAATCATACACAATCGGTCAGAGTAATGCATGGCACAATTGAAAATATAAGTGCTCTAAAACTTTTCTAAGATTCAATCGATCAATAGTACTACTTCGAATGTGAATGGTGCTCAACTCTGAGATAAAAGCTTCAACAAGCAAAACAAGTTGGTCACAACAAGCTGGTGTCAAGGATCAAAAATACTAATGTTAATGCTGACTAATGGAAATAATCATAACAACAATGTGGGTGCCTCAACATAAAAGTAAGATTTATCTTCCATTAAAAATAATTGTTTCAGTTTTGTATATTCCTATTTCCACTTTTCAACATTACTAAAATTCCAAATAAGTTGAAATTCTTACATTTATTAATGTAATTCCCTTGACTTTGCTAAAGGAACATACTATGAAGCTTCATATTTCAGTGGTCCACAATTCATGTGTGAATTTCTGTCATGCAGTAATGTGGTATGATGAAAGAGTTGATCTTTCAAAGAACACTCATACTCCTAAATTTAATTTATGTTGCAAGCAAAGATCTTATTTCTTTACCAACTCAAAAGTCAACACCCCAATTTTTAAAAAAATTACTTTATCCTGATGGTGGAACAAGAAGTTTAAAGTTCAAATGAACAAATCAGGATTTACAACTCCATGTTTCAATTTACTTTCTATTAGTGGAGTTGTTGACAATAGTATAAATCAAGTAGCTGGAGCATATGTATTTAAACTATCAAGCCAAAACTACCAAAGATTAGGATCATTATTGCTAATGATCGGATAAAAGCCTAAATTTGCTCAACTTTATATGATTGAATCAGATATAGAGTTGAATTATAGAATGTCAAATTTCATAGAAAATGAAAATGCTCTAGGGATTGACAATAAAGTAGTCTGTGGATTAAGAGATATGCTAAATGTATGCTATGCAATAGTAAAAATTTTTGATCAGCTAGAGAGATGCAAAAACAATTCCAAGAGTTGTCATCAAAATCAAGTGCTACTTGCAAATCGAGAACTTAAAAATCATAATTACACACTACCAACAACCCCTGAAATAGCTGCTTTAATTGTTGGTGATTTTGGAATTGCTGAACATGAAAGAGATATTATTATTGAACATCACCAGGAAGGGATTAAAAAGAATTAGTGAGTTGCATCCTCTTTTTATATCACTTCAATATCCACTATTGTTTCCCATATAGGGAAGATTCTTTTCATTTGAACATACCTTATGAAGAATCTCCTGTTCGGAATAAATTAGGAAGATTATATGTAACAATGGGAGAATACTATGCCTATTTAATTCAACAAAGAAATGTCAACACCAACACTTTACTAAGGTGAGGAAGACTTTTTCAACAATTTATAGTGGATTGTTATGCTATAATTGAAGAAGCAGGGTTACGATATATAAGAGATCACCAAACAACACTAAGAATAGGTATGTATAAGAATATTAGAGATGCTATGACCCATGATGATATTCACGGAAGCTCTATTGGCAAACGAATTATACTGCCTCCAAGCTTTATACTAGGACCAAGATATATGTTTGAGAAATATCAAGATGCAATGGCAATTTGTAGATACTTTGGGTACCCGAATTTGTTTATTACATTCACTTGCAACCCTTGATGGACTGAAGTAATAGATGCATTGAGAAGTATTAAAGGCCAACACCCAGAAGACAAACCTGATATAATATCAAGAGTCTTCGGTATAAAACTCAAGCATCTCATGAATGATTTAATGAAAAAGAACCATTTTGGCACTGCCAAATCAGGTTAAGAGATTTATTTCTTTTAAAAGTTTTCATTGTCTTTTCAACTAAATGAGATGTATCATTAACGAAAATATAATTTCCCCTTTTGTATGATCAAAGTTGTTTACATAGTTGAATTTCAAAAGCGAGGCCTACCACATGTCCATATTTTGCTATGGTTGGAAAGAGAAAATACAACCATGACACCAACTGAGATTAACAGCATAGCGTTAGCTAAACTTCCAAATAAAGAAATAGATCCTATAGGCCATGTCTGCAGTAACTTCATTTATGATGCACGGACCTTGCGGTTTTACAAACTTTACACACACCATGTATGGTAGACGGAAAGTGAAAAAAATTCTTTCATAAGCAATTTAGAACTTTCAACAACTATAGATGATGATGGATTTCCTCAATATCGAAAGAAGAGATACATCAACAATAACAATACAAAATAATGTTGAGTTAGACAATCAGTATGTTGTTCCTCACAATGTCGATCTGATAGTTCGATATCAATCACATATTAATGTGGAGATTTGCAATAGAACAAGAGCAATCAAATACCTTTTTAAATACATCAGTAAAAGGCCTGGTAGTGCTAGAGCTGTGTTTGAAACTTCATCATCAAGTATAATAGATGAGATCCAAAACTATCTAGATTGTAGATATTTGTCAGCTTATGAAAGTTGTTGAAGGCTTTTTGAGTTTCCAATTCACCACACAGAACCTTCTATTCAATGACTACTTATACACCTTCTAGAAGAACAAAATATCTATTTTAGTGATAGCCAATCAATTAATCGTATTGCAACAATCCCAAATATTGAGAAAACCATGTTTACAGAATGGATGGCTACTAACCAAATTGATGATAGAGGACGGATGTTGTTGTATTCTGATTTCCCAAACTAGATTTACATGGCATAAGAAAAGACAAGACATGGCAGTTTAGAATGGGTGGTTAGAACAATCGGCAGGATAACATATATATATATATATATACATCCAACATTAGGTGAATTATATTACCAAAGATTTCTACTAAATGAAATCAAAGGAGCACAAACATATGAAGATTTGAGAACAGTTAATGGTGTGATATATCAGACTTTTAAAGAATCTTGCTTTGCTTGTAGGATTATTGGGTGATGATACAGAATGGTCAAACACTTTAACACAAGCTGCTCAATGGGCTTCAAGAGGTGAATTAGGACAACTTTTTGTCACAATAACCTTATTTTGTGAGGTTGCAGACAAAAAAACTCTTTTTTCTAATAACTGGCATATCCTAACAAATGATATACAATATAGAGTAAGGAAGGCTTTTAATAAAGATGATTACAACATTCGAGATGCATATCTGAAAAATTGTTTGTTAATAGCTCTTGATGATCTTTTTATATAAACATTCATCATCACTTGAAGAGAATGATTTATTTACCTCAACCACAATGTCTTGCCTTGAGCAACTTCTCGAATCGCTTACTTCTAGAGGAGATGAGCTACAACATTAACTAACTTCAAAAAAACCCATTTATCTATGGTCGCTAAGTTAAATCTAGAACAAATACTAATTTACAAAAAAATCAAAGAAGTAGTCAATAGCAATGAAGGAGGCATGTTTTTTGTATTTGGACATGAAGGAACTGGAAAAACTTTTCTATGGAATACTATTATAACAAGAATATATTCTGAAGGTAAAATAGGTCTTACCGTGGCTTCATATGGAATTGTATCATTATTATTACCTGGAGGAAGAACATCTCACTCCCGATTTAAGATACTGCTCAATGTTCAAGAATGTTCTACATGTCAAATTAGGAAACAAACTCAGTTAGCACAATTAATAGAACATACTACTCTTATTGTATGGGATGAAGCTCCCATGATTCACAAACACTGTCTTGAAGCTTTATGCAAAACTCTACAAGATCTACTATCAAAAACAAATCCAGAAGCATGTACAAAATCGTTTGGAGGAAAAGCAATCATCCTTGGTGGAGATTTTCGCCAAATTTTGCTTGTTATTCAACATGGAACGAGACTAAATATCATTAATGCAACTATCACACATTCTCACCTATGGAACCAATGTAAAGTATTTAACCTTAAAACAAATATGTGACTTCAACAAAATAATCTCGACAAATTAAGTAAAGCTCAACTCAAACACTTTACAGATTGGTTATTACAGATTGGTGATGGTAAAGTTGCATGTGTTGAGAGCAACAATGATAAAGATTGTATTGAAATTCCCCAAGAATTCTTAGTGAATGACTCAAGAGATTCATATGAATCAATAATTAATACTGTCTATCCACAATTTGAACTCAATTACATAGACCCAAACTATCTTAGAAAAAGAGCTATTGTGACAGCATATAATGAAACTATAGATGAATTAAATAAAGTAATAATTCAAAAAATAAAAAGTATTGATAAAAAGTATTTAAGCTCATATTACATCTCAAAATCTTCAACAAACTTTGAAAAATCAAGGATCATTATACTTAACTGAATTCCTAAATGCGTTAAAGTTCACAGGGTTACCCAACCATGAACCAACTTTAAAGATAGGCTCTATCATTATGCTAATTAGGAATATAAGCCAAACAAATGGACTATGCAATGGAACTCGATTGGTAGTCACACAACTTTGTCCAAACATTATAGAAGCAAAAATAATTTCAGGTTCAAACATAAGTTAAAAATTCTATATTCCTAGAAGCATTATGGTTATGCAAGATGCTAAATGATCGTTCATAATGTGTAGGAAGCAATTCCCTGTTAGACTTTCATATGTTATGACCATAAACAAAAGCCAAGGCCAGACTTTAGAATTAGTAGGTTTGTACTTACCTAGACCTATCTTCTCACATGGACAACTATATGTAGCTCTGTCAAGAGTTACATCTTCTGTAGGATTAAAAATCATGATTCTTGATAACAATGGGAAAAGTACAAACAAGACTGGGGATGTTGTATACAAGGAAATATTTGATAGCATCTAAATGTATGTTTGAATGTGTGTTATCAAGCATCAAAAACAACAAACTTGAAATGCTAATTCTCACATGGCATTTGTTAGGGAAATAATCGATAGCATTCGCAATTCTCAGGTGACATTTGTTAGGGAACTAATTGATAGCATTTGCAATTCTCACATAATATTGTCAAATACTGTTTTTTTTAACTATTGAACCAAATTTTATTCTTTGTATACATACATATATTCATATATGCCCCTTCCTAGGTAATGTTTCTTCTATTTTCCATTTGATTAACCATTGAACTCAAAATTAATTAACTAATAATATCTTTATCTTCTTCTAGAAGATTTGCAATGAGTTTTAAGCATATTTCACAACTTAAGCCTCCTAGACAAAACCAAATGATAAAGCTCAGGATAACAAGGATTTGGGATAGTTACATCCCAACTTCAGCAAAATTTCTTAGCATGGCTTTCTTGACAACTGATATTCGAGTAATTGGATTGTATGTCCTATATTGTTTTAATACAATGACATATTCCCTTTAATAATATATGACCATGAAAACCCATTTTTGAGCATAAAGCACTTTCATTTGCATGCCACTTACAATATTTTACTATAAGAATTTCTTTGGTAGGGAGATGCAATACATGTTCAAATTAAAGACTCTGATTGTCCAAAGTTCTAAGAAAAACTCATTGAAGGAGCAATCTATAAGATTTCAAGGTTTCATGTTGTTTGTCCAAATGTCCGATATCTATCCACAATGAATGAATTTGCAATTTTCTTTGGCCCCACAAACACAAATGACATTAATCACAGATGATCCAATTCCTTATCCTAGATATCTTTTTTAGTATCTGGATTGAGAAAAAATGGTCCTATATGCATATTCTGAAAAAATATTTAATAGGTATGAAATCAATTAATTACCCCCTATCAAATATTAAATTCATGATATATTATACAAACTAATGTTTAAATTTATTATACAGATTCAATTGGAACTCTGACCTCCATTGGACCAATATCAACAGTGCATTTGACCAAGTAAGACAAAACCATCCACAAGATAGATATTTTTATCAAAGAAGCAAGGTAAAGAAAAATATTGCTTCAATAATAATTTTTATCAAATAAAACTTATGTCCATGCCACTAAATTCATTAACTATAGAAAGATGATTGACCTTTCATATTTAGTTATTTGTTGTCCATGTACCAAAATTTAGGACCTCTAATTTAGAAAAATATCATCACTGAAAAATTTTATCCTTTATACAAATGTGATTAATTTATTAGTTATTTGCTTCTTTTTAATATTTAACAATGGCCTTAGATTATTACAACAAAACAACACTGCATTATACATATTTAGATATATAATATTTAATAATCACATTTGTGCTCACAACATTGATGAATGTTTTCTCCCCACCCCCTACGCTTTTTTTAAAAAGTTATCCTATTTAGCATACTGAGTAAGTGTACTATGAAATAAAACTCATGTTCTAATTATTGTCTCTGTCATTTTGTTTCCTTATATTAGCACAAAAACATAAAACAAACCAATGGTGATAACCTCAAGATAACAATATAGGAATCAACTTTTCCTCAAATAAATATTGAGAAACTCCTACAAATGAAACCAAAACCTATGCTTCTTTTTACTGGAATAGTTATCAAAATGTACCAAGGTAAGTTCAACAAAATTAATAAATAAATTACGCATGAATAACAAAAAAAAATTAACGTTCTTTAACTATTTAACAGGTGCAATTTATTTAGCTACGACCACTGCTACAAAGATTTATATCAATTTGAATATTCCAGAAACAAGAGCCCTAAAAGACAAGTAAATAAATTAGTTCAAGATTTTTTGCTTACATTATTATTTATTTCTACTAAATAATACTTATGAAATTATGTAGACAACATCCTAATGATCAACAAGTACAATTGCTACCCATGGAAAATCCAGAACCAACAATATAACTGAAAATTCAACAAGCAAAATTTGCTACAATTAGGCAACTTTTGGATTTTTCACCTGCACTAATTGCTATAAGAAAAACAAAACAACTATGAAATTACAACACACAAGAAAAGCACTTTGTTTATATCAATATAATTAAGCTCAAACTATAAGTACCATTGTTTTTTGCAGCAAACACTATTCAAATGTGATGCCTGGGTAGAGGAAATAGATACATCTAATGGTTGGTTCTATTACTCTTGCGACATGTGTACTAAAAGCATGACTAGAAACAAGTAATGGTAACTTCACCTGCTATAACCACAGGATAAAAATTTCAAAACTAATGTATCACCAACTCTAATATTACACAACTTTTGACTTTCTAACTAAAGCAATACTTTTTTTTTGTAGCTTGGAATTACCAATGATAATCAAAGATGAAACTGGTGACATGAAAATTGAAGATTTTGATAGACAAACTGAGTTGATGACAACTATATATCTAGGCTTGATGTAGGCTATAGAGGAAATATCAAAATGACAGTTCCTAAGAAAATAATCAACATAATAAAGAAAAAGTTCACTTTCATTGTTGGCTTGCCACCAAAAGCAATTAAAGATGAAGTCCTAACTTACAAAATTTATAAAGCAAATCTTATACCACTAGAAGGACAAAGCTCAATTGAAACACCTAACACGCAAGCGATACTAGAGGAACGCCCTATAAAAACAAGATTGAACAATGCAGAATCAAGCCCTTAAGATGAAACAAGTGAAACACCAGCATCCCTTTCGCAAGTTGAAATTCCAATAGATCTGTTTCCAATAGATTCTCCACCAACTAAAAAACAAAGAAAGTAAGTTTCTCAAAACACACAACAATGATATTGCAACAAGATTTTCTTGCTAATATTTTAAAAAAATTGTTGCAAAGTTTTGAACAAGGGCAAAGAAAAAATTGGAGAACAACTCTAAAGGCATGAACAACAAGAAGCTCCTATGCAAATAAAATATCAAAACATGGCAACCAGTACAACACTCTACACAATGAGTGCTCTTTCGAGTTTTTGTGCTCTTTTACCTTCATTTGTCCGGTTGTGTTATTCAGTAGTTACATCATAACAATACTAAAAATATTGTGATTATACTTTTGAAACTTTAGAGAAATCTTAAACCTATAATATCCATGTAATATGTATAATTTGTTTAATACAAGTGTTTTTGCATAGAATGTACAATGTCTACATTGCATCTTCTAAAAAAAAGGTAGCTTATTACAGCCGTTTACTCTTTTTAATTCATATCTTGAAAGTATATTGTTTATATTTGTTTATTTATGTTTTCATATTTTGTGGTTATATTATACTTCTGTGGTACGTTGAATACAATCTATAGGCTATAGCAATAATTGGTTATTATTCTTTTTTTTTTTTCAAATCATATGTGTTAGACCATGGAAAAATAGTGAAATATAAGGTGGCAATTAAGCACTGACAATGTTTTAGGTTGGTGATTTCCAATTTACATAGGAAATTTTGTTACAAATTTATGGAAAATGTTTATGAAACTCTTAGTATTTATATATTTATGTTCATTATTATTATTATTATTATTATTATTATTATTATTATTATTATTATTATTATTAAGAGATGTTGACAAGCCACTATTATGACCAAAGACAAGCCTTAAACCATCAACCTCTCACTTGGTAAATTTGATCCTTATCTTTCTTTTTCTTTGATTTTTTTCCTTAGTATTTGATGAACCAACTAATGATAAACACATGTCATAGGTTTTTTGCAGGTACAAAGCATCTAAAGCCAAGAGAAATGGGTGATCAACATGAAGCTTTAGCACTCATCTAAAGCCAAAATAAATGGGTAATAAATATGAAAGTTCTTCACTTAGAGCTAGATGAGATATGAAATTTTTGTTGTTTTGAATTTTATTTCATTTCACTATGAGCAGGGCTAGCTTAAGAAAATAAAATAGATCCCTATTGATCTGCAAAACAGACACTCTTCCTACAAAAAGAAAGTTTACTCTGGAAATACACTATTTGATCCATGTTTCTTTGGATGAAAATTTGTCTTTTGAGTTATGCATAACTTGCTTTTGTTTTTTTGTTTTGATTAATTTAGTACTGGTATTGTTCATCATACTTTGTGTTTGTGTGTTCTACCTTTTTCAATGAATATTTCTTTAGAGCACAGTGATAAATGTTGTTCTTAATTTATGTGCCCTCTTTGGAGCATAACAATGAGGTTTGAAGGCCCTGCTTTGCTTCCCGATGTATGGTTAATTTTATACGAAATATCACACTTACAGTTATTGCTTTTTTTTTCAAATTGATTAAGAAACTCAAGACTGAAGATTGAGCTTAAAAATATGAGTAATGCTATATGGGGCGAAGCAGTCACACGACCCAGCCACACGAATGACGTGGCTGGGTCACGTGGCTGCTTCTCTCTCTAAATTCACTTTTAATTTTTTTATTTTAAAATTATTAAAATTGATGATAAAATGAAATCTTGAAATCTTTAATGCTCGCTCTCTCCCTCTCGTGTCTCTCTCTCCACCAATCCCACCACCTGATCGCCGCTCACCTCTACTCTCTCTCCTACACTATCGAGACCGGCGCCATTTCCTCTCTCTTTCTCGTGTCTGGTCGCCACTCTCTCGGACAAAGGCTCCAGTCTGCCACTCCCCTCTCCTCTCTCCTGCACCAGCTGCTGTGCCCCCGATCCCGGCAGCCGCTCCCCTCTCGGTTCCCAGCTCCTGTCCATTGCTCCCCTCTCCCAGCTCAGTTCCCATCTCACGGGTCGCCGACTATCCCCAGCCACCGATTTTCTCTCTGCTGTGCCCCCGGATCCCGGCAATCGCCCTCTCGGTTCCTAGCTCCCGTCCACGATCTGGTGATATTTGCGTGGCTGCCTCTCCTCTTCTTTAGTTAAGGTACATAATATTTAGAATCCCATTTTAAGAGGTCCTAATTTTTACAAATCCCTTTTTAAGTTTCATAATTTTCTGTTAAAAAAAATATTATGTGAAATCTTAGGGTTGTTGTCTGATCTTCCTCATTAATGCTGTTTGATCTTGCTCATTAATTATGTAAAAAAATATAATTTTCTGTAAATCCCATTTTAAAAGGTCATAATGTTGTCTGATCTTGCTAATTAATGCATTTTTAATCTCTTTGTTCTTGTGGTAGTTGTTATTTAATTTTGTAACTTATGGCATACCCTAATTAATATAATACAGCCAAGAACATGAATTAGTCATTTATTTCAATTAGTTGTAATAGATATCAATTAGTTATTTCTTTCACAGCCTTTTTCACCAAAGAATGAGTGAAATTTATTTTAATATAAATTCTGAAATCAGTAAATAAAATCAAATTATTTATGAATTTATTGTTTGTCTAATTTGTGTTTAGACATATACCTAAAGCAAGAACATGGAAGAAGTGGTACTTGGGTATTCTGAACAAGAAAAAGATAATGCTGAAGTTGGATGTTCAAGTCATGAAATACATGCCATAGAAAAACCGGTAGATTTAGATTTAATTGAAAAAATTGTGCCAGAGGCCGGTATGATGTTTGATTCTGAAGAAGTTTATAAATTGTATGTCCAATATGCTCGGCATGAAGGGTTTGGTATCAACAAAAAAAGCACGAGATTAGGTGATGATGGGAAATTGAAATATTACACACTAGCATGTGCAAGAAGCGGCAAACGAATATCTACTTCAAAAAACTCCTTTAACCCAAGGCTATCCACCAAAGTAAATTGTCCGGCAAAAATTAATGTCATTCTTAGCAATGATGGACGATTTACCATTTCAAGTGTTAATTTGGAGCATAATCATGCACTTAGCCCACAAAAAGCTCGTTTTCAAAAGTGCAATAAAAAAAATTGATGCATATGTGAACAGAAGGCTTGAATTAAACGACCAAGCAGGGATAAGTCTAAGTAAAAATTTCCATTCCCTAGCGGTTGAGAGTGGGGGTTATGAAAATTTAACATACACTGAGAAAGATTGTAGAAATTATATTGTGAAAGCAAGACAGTTAAGGCTTGGCATTGGAGATGTCGCGGCATTTGGAAAATATTTCTCTCGCATGCAACAAAGAAACACAAAGTTTTTTCATTTGATTGACATGGATGAGGAAGGTCGTTTGAGAAATGTCTTTTGGGCGGATGCGAGGTCTATAGCTGCTTATGAAGCTTTTGGTGATGTAATTTCCTTTGACACAACATACTTGATGAATAAGTATGATATGTCATTTGCTCCATTTGTCGGTGTAAATCATCATGGGCAGACGGTATTGTTTGGGTGCGGCTTATTGTCAAAGGAAGATACAGAAACATATGTTTGGCTTTTTAAAACTTGGTTGGAGTGTATGTCAGGCAAGGCTCCTAAAGCAATTATTACATATCAGTGTATGGATATTCAAGGTGCTGTTAGATTGGTTTTTCCAAATTCCCATCACCGCCTTTGCCTTTGGCATATCATGAAGAAGGTTCCTGAGAAGCTTGGAGGTTTAAATGAATACAAAGCAATCAAGAAGATTTTGAAACGCATCACGTATGAAGCAAGGGATATTCAAGAGTTTGAAGACACATATTTGAAGATGATGGTGGACTATAACATTGAAAAAAATGAATGGCTGAATTCTTTGTTCAAAATTCGGGATCGTTGGGCTCCTGTATATGTTAAAGGCATATTTTGGGCTGGAATGTCTACCACTCATAGAAGTGAAAGTGTAAATGCATTTTTTGATAGCAATGTTGGTCCAACGACTTCACTAAAGCAGTTTGTTGAGCAATATGATAATGCCTTGATTGTTGTACTCTTTTCATATCTGTTGCATTCTTCTTAATGTTAATGATTAGAGTTATTTTGTTGTGGTTTTGATTTTGTTATTATGTTGGCAATGAAAACACTTAATTTTGTTGTGTTAATTTTGAAGGTATTTTCCTTGGTTCTCATGTTCTATATTGACTTTGAAAACATGTTTATGTTTGAAGGATGATGAGTGGTACAGATAATGCATGCCCCAGATTTTCCAGGATTTCCCTTTTATGTTCTATCCAGCACTAGATTTTCTATCCAACACTTTTATGTTCAGTCAAGCACCAGATTTTTCTATCCAACACCAGATTTTCTAGCATTTTTATGCTTTGAAAAACACTTTTTGTTCTATCCAGCACCAGCACCAGATTTTCCAGGATTTCCAAGAATGCATGCCCCTTGTTTTCCAGGAATGTTCTATAATTGGAGTGCAATATGGAAACAAAGAAACAACACTGCCACATTCATGGTAATGCACAAAGAATGAGGGAAAGCTCCTCATCAATCATCATTAAAGAAAAAAATCAACTTTTCAGGGTGGCAAAACTTCTACAACTTTCATCTGCAGCCACAGATACACCATACTGAAATTACACACAATAAAACACAAATTTTCAATTTTTTAATTTAGAAATGCAAATTGTAACGAACTTTTATTTAGGAACAGTTGCACTAACGATGAAGCTTTTCAAGAACTTCAACAGCTTCATTCATTGTATATCCCTCATTTGCATCTAAGATAAATGAGCAAGTTGGATGAGCCACTCTCAATGGAGCTACAAAACTTCTATATCTGACTCAAGGTTCTTGCCCACCTTAAGTTTCAATGTGCTAAATCCCTGCTTATAATATTTTTCAGCTAATTCTGCAGCTTCACTCGGAGAAACAATCGGAATCTATACATTACAATAAAAAACTCAGATGTCATAACAAAATTCTTTGAAAAAACAGAATGGAGCTAAGCATTCAAAAGAAGACATGTATTAACTGTAATATTGGTTGTTATTGTATCCAATGCACCTCCAAACAATCTCCAAAGAGGTACACCAATGCTTTTAGCAACAACATCAATCAGTGGCATCTCAACTCCTGCTCTAACCTTCAACCCAATCAAAGTTTGCACATGTCCAACAAAATTATCATTCAATCTCACTCCATCCAACATAGATTAAGAAAGAAAAATATCAATCAGAAATCAAATTTTTGAGAATGATCATATACATTAGAAATGAATCTAATTCAGGGTTATAATTCCAACACTAAGAGAAAAACAAGGGATATGATAAGAATCACACAAGTGCATCAAAAACAAGAATTAAGAAAGAAACTAAGAAATTAGAAATCAAAAGCATGCAGCTTGCATGATCTATACATAACAAATCAATCAAATTCAAGGTAATAACAACTCCAAAAATCAAATGTGTGGTCCACATGAGCATATACATTAGCAATCCATCCAATTCAGGGCAATAATTTCAAAACCAAAAAATTAAGAATAAAAGCAAGAATTAAGTAACAAACAAACAAACAAACAAATCAGAAATCAATCAAATTCAAACTGATCATTCCAAAAACCAAAATAGAAAATAGAATGATGATAAAGACAATACAATTACTTTAAATGAAATCGATTAAAAATCAATTTTTTGTTATCTCCGTGATCATAAACATTAGAAATCACTCAATTTCAGCCTACTAATTCCAAACACTCACACACACAGAGAAGATGACAGTGGTTAAAACAATTCAAACAAGTAAACAAATGCTTTAGATCATAAACATTAGAAAACCAGTGAATCAAACTCATTTCAAAACTAAAAAGAAAGAAAGAAAGATAGAAGAAGGCGCACAGAAGCAAAATTTGAAGTAAAGATAATTCAGGATTGCTGAACATTAATATTACCGAAGAACTAATGTGAGCTAGAACATCACTTAAACTTTGATAAACACCAAAAATGTCCCTTTTCCGAACTACATAAAAAGTGTTAGCCTCTTCAGCCATTGAGGGATCAGGGATAGCTTCTAGCCACTTGTAAGCAAGCTTCCATCCAGGCAATAACCACTTGACACGAAACTCACTCAAAAGAAAAAAATTCAGACAATGAATATCATAGGCTCAGATCTTGCCCTCTATCCATTCACAGTGATAAATCAAGGGCTGCAACTGAAGTTGCCACGCCACCCAATCTCCATACTCTTTTATAGGGAAAATCATCATGGCCACAAGAACATCTACAAGAGTAATGTTATATAGAGTGAACCAAATACACAAACCAGCCACATCAAAAGGATTCATGCGAATGAAAAAAGAGGCTCAGATTGGAAATTTTTTCCCACCTTTCCCTCTCCCTCTACAACAATAGGAGTAGCGGTTGCCTAGTAGGTCATCCAAGCTACTACGCCGTCGTTGTAGAGAGATGAAGGCACGAGAGGTTTTTTGGGCATCATCATTGCCTTGTACCTGATTTCAAGGCAAGCTGAGCCTCTCGGACAAGGGCATCGAGAGGGGAGCAGTGGACGGGAGCTGGGAACCGAGAGGGGAGCGACTACCAGGATCGGGGGCACAGTAGAGAGAAAATTGGTGGCCGGGATAGCTGGCGACCAGAGATGAGAACTGAGCTGAGAGAGGGGAGTAGTGGCCGGTCTCGGTGATGCAGGAGAGAGAGAGGAGGGAGTGAGCGGCCGGAGGGAGTCGCCGGGTGACTGCTCGCCTTGAAATCAGGTATAGAGGGAGCGGCGGCGGCGGGAGCTGAAAAATCTAAGAACTAGGGCACACTAGATTTTATTTTATCTTTACCTTTAAATTTTTTAAAATCAAGATTTCATTTTATCTTCAATTTTAATACTTTTAAAATAAAAAAATTAAAAGTGAATTTAGAGATAGAAGCAGCCACGTGACCCAGCCACGTCATTCGTCGTGTGATTGCTTCGCCCCATATAGCATTATTCTAACAATATATATAGGATCCTGCAAAACAGCAATTTGAAAGCCACATTCTTGACAAGCTACATAGATTCACTCACTGGTATATGCTATTAATTTGAAGTACAGGTACATTATTAAATTTTAGTTGTTGTTTGTTCATTAAGTTTGATCAATTGTTGCAAAGAGAGAAATGAATAATTGTGAACATGATTCTTTAAAATGCTTTTTTTTTAAGAATATTATTTTAATATTGTTAATCACGGAGCGTAAGCCCGGACAGCTATGTTAGTTACTATAAAACTCAAGCTATAAATAAACTAATTTGACGGTGTCAACTTTTATATCCATTTATATCTAATTAATGCAAGCACAAGAAGGACATTTGTCATGTTTGTTTGGGAGATAAAAACAACCTCAGGTTAAGGGATGTCCTTTTTTTTTTAAGCTAAAATTTTTATTTGAGTTAGTTTGATTTAACTAATGTTAATAAATATTTTAAAATTTAAAACATAAAATTTTTTTATTTAGAAAGTAATAACTATCTATTACTCCTTCCGTTATTTTTTGCTTGTCAATTTACCTAATTCACACCGGTTAAAAAAAGTTGATTGAAAATGGTAACCTAAAATTTATAAAAAATAAATTAATTTTTAAATATTACTCTTATTTAATATATTTTGAAAAATGTATAGCTGAATATAATTTATTGAAAATTGTAGAACTACATTAAATATGAGGTAAATTTGAAAAAAACTAATAATTAATATTGCACAAAAAATTTTAAATGGACAAATTAAAAAAAATAAAGACAAGCTCTAAAATGTGACATGTAAAAAGAAACGGAGGTAGTAACATTGATATATTTTTTCTATTGAGAATTGTGGATGAGGAATGAGTAGGATTTAATATTAATATTTTTAAAAATTTTATTATTAAATATAATTATTTAAATAATTAAATTTTTATGAGATGGACATGTTGCTATTTCTCAACCAAACAAGAATCGGGAAAATGAAAAAATTAATATTTTCCTAGAGACTGTTGTGTGTCACAGTGTCACAGCTCTTATATAGATTGGAGTAGCTTGAATGAGATCTGAATTTATTTCAATAAATTGAACTCCATCCTAAAATATCATAAATAATAATTAAATTATATGAGTTTAATACATGTTTGATAAATTTGATAAAGTTGGATAAAAGTGATAAGACGATCATGAAGACTCATTTATATTATATACGTCTATTGTATTTGTATACAATGTAATGTAAGTTTTATAAAACATTAATATTTATAAAAATAACATACAAGTAACAAAATAGTAAAACCTTTTACTCTTTTATAGAATACTCAAGGAAAATGGTGTACTTTTTACTATTTTTAATATAACACTCAAAATTGCAATAGCAACCAAAAAAACCCTTATGAAAACCATCTCTTCAATCTAACATAATAACATCATATTTTCTAAAAATCGAATTAAATTAATACAAATAATTTATATCGCTATATAAACCATTTATAAGTACAAAAATTTATCTTATCGAATAAAATAGAGGAGACGTGTTTAATTTGATTTCGTAATAATACCATCTAAAAAAGAATTAATTGATTTGAATTGTTAAAAGTGAAGTGGAGCAAAGAAAGGAAGAGAATAACACATAGCATGGAGGGAAGAGCATTTAGAAAGAAGGAAAATAAATGAAGTGAATCAATCTCCTATTTTAAGGTGTTTGGGTAACAACTAATATTTCATGGAAAAATGTGGGATTGTAGCAGTCAACTGAATGAAGGGTCTCCTTGCCCAATATATCTGTCAGTAGCAAGAGCATGCTCCGATCCCATATTTAATTGATTAATATCTAGCAGTGCTCACTAGACATGGGCACGGGCCGGTTAATCGGGTCCGCCGGGCCCGACCCAGAGGGTCCGGATCAGTCTTGACTGGCCCGTAACCGGGCCGTGCAATAGTACTAACCCGCCGGGCCGGGTTGACCCGACAGACCCGGCGGGTCACGGGTCGGCTGAAACCGACCCGGCCCGGTAGTTCCTCAAACCCGCCGGGTTCGGGCCCAACCCGCCAGGCCCGGCGGTTTTTTTGATTTTATTAATTATTATATTAAAATATTAAAAATTCAAAATAATTGAAATGGAATCGAACCTGGCCACTTCATAAAGTTTCCCACCTCCTAACCATCCTTTCAACAATGTTTTTCTATCATGGTTGTTAAAACAAATTAAATTATATTTTATATTAAGTTTTTTAAATAATTTTAAAAAATAAAATTTCTTATGAATTAGATAAAGTCAAGACAACTTAAAAAATTTGAAAATAATTTTGAGCAAAAAAATATTTCATTAAATTCATTCATCTATCTAATTAAACTGTATGTACAATTTTTTTAATGTGATAAATATTAGTTCTTTAATTTTTTATTAGAGTTGTCACACACTTATTTATCTATATATCTATTAAGATCTATCTAAGTTTTACTTTTGGTCTTGAATTCTAAGGAGTTATTTTTTATATTTATTTATGTTTGTCGATGAAAAAAATAATAAACCTCTTGTCTAATGTACGGAGTGGTGAGGGTTCTAATATTCGTTGAAGAAAATAATTCAAGAGTGATGTTGCACCCCGCATTGACATGCCATAAAAACATATGCTCGTCGCCCTTTTTTTTTAAAAAAAAAATAATACTAAAACACACTTTTAATTATTTATATAAATTTATATTTCGATGAAAATAATTAAGAATTTGTTAAGTCCAACACATGTTTACTTGTGTTAAATGTAGGTTTATAAGCACAAAATACACATAAATGTGTTTTACAATTAATGATGTCTAACAATTATATAGGTATATATATAAATCTATAATGATGGTCAATTAATAAAACTTGGTGGAGTTGGTTTGTGCATCACTTAAAGTTAATAGAGGTCAAGGGTTACAATCTATGGGAGGCAATTTTATTATGAAATTTTTTTGAGAAAGAATAGCAACCCAGCGGGTTAACTCAGTGTGCGACCCGCCGGGTTGACTTGGCGGTCAAACCAGCGGGTTGACCCGTCGGTTTGCCAGGTTGAGAAAACAGGACCCTTAACCGGACCCGCTACAGTGCGGGCCGGTTACGGGTTGGCGGCCCGGCCCGCCGGGTCAGATGACTCGACGGGTTTGGCCGGGCCGGGCCAAATGACGGCCCGTGCCCCCCTCTAGTGCTCACTGCCGAGGAAAAGGAATGTCATTTTATTTTTATTTTTATTTTTTAATTTGTGTTTTAAATAAGAATCTTTAACTTTTTCTATGGTCATTGTCATGTATTAGGCAACCAAGCTCTCTTCTTTTATAAGACTCTCCAGCCCTAATTTTCTCTGCCTCATGTTTTCCACTTTCGAGCTGCACCTTTTCTCAAAGGAGTTCATTTTGGAGGAAGCAGGGAGAAGTGGTCTACTTCTCTCATTTTTTGTATTCATTTGTATTGAAGTGTATTTTGAATTAAATTCACTTCAATATTTTTTTTATTGAAGTGGTAGAAAGTGAGCGAATTTATAAAAACTCACTTCCTTTCATTTTCAAAGTCTTTTTTAAACTCATAGAACTTTACCCAACACTTAAATTTTTTGATTTTATTATCACTTTCTGACAAATCAACACAAGAAGTATTTGAAGTAATATCACTTCTCTCCACTTCAGGAAAATATCACTTTCTCACTTCAGATCACATCCTCCGAGATGAACACCCCTAATTTCCCCGTCCACTTATATTTTGTTTGTTTGTTTTTTTTTTTTATTACCTTTAACAATCTAAATCATTACCCACTTGAACCTTCATAGCCACCAAAATCTAGAGACGGAGCTAAAGGTAGAGAAAAAAGCCATGTCCTAGTAGAATAAATAAGTTATATAATACTTCTTTTACTTAAAAAAATAAAAAAACTTTATCTCCGATAAAATCTCTAAAACTAAATAAGATTAGTTATTCGTAATAAGACTTTAAACAAAGGAAATAAATAGTATAAATCAATGAGAAATAACTCAAGCATTGTCTAGATGTTATTTGGATGGTTGAAGATTCGAAAAGACAAGGAGATTTTTATATAAACTTCAAATGAAATATAAACAACTCAACTATTTAAACTTTTCAATCCTATAAGCACAGAATTATTAGAGTCTCATCAACCTTTTACTTGTGGATAAAAGGGTTTTTTTAATAAGCCAAATAAGTTTTATAATTTATTTTTTAATTTCTATTTATTTGTGATTGAAAATATGTGATTCTTTTATATGTATTATTATAATTTTTTATTTTTTATTCATAAATTATGATTAATATATCTGACTAGGGATGTAAGTGGGGCGGGGCGGGGCGGGGCGGGGCGGGGAATGGGATCCCCATCCCCATCCCCACTTCCCACGGGGCGGGGATTCCCCGCCTCCAAATTCCCCGCGGGGGAGAAATTATCCCCACTCACTCCCCCGCGGAGATCCCCACGGGGTCGGGGGAATCCCCGCCCCACGCCAATTTTTTTTTATTACATAAAATTCTAATAATATTATATATCAATATAATATATATATATATATATTAAAGTAGAAAACCTATTTGACACTTGTCAATTTCTCATAGAAATTTTACCAATATTATTTTAATAATATTAAAATATTTATAACATAACACTAAATTATATTATTTTATCTCATAATATATAATAAAATTAATTTTATAAAAATATTATATTTTTGAAGTTGATAAATAGCTTATTTTATTTAATCTTAATTTTACCTTAATTTCTATAGAAAATAAAGAAAAAAATTTATTAATTTTTTTTAAAAATTTTCATATAATTATATTCGTACATCACACGGGAGTAATACTAGTATTACTTAAAGTCTAAAAGTCTAAAACATTATTAATAAATACTAAAAATATATTTGTTTGAAACCCAAATATTTGGTCTTTATAATCTTATATTCATATTGAATTATTTTAAAAAAAATAAATAACTAATCATATGAGTTATTTTCAATATATATATATATATATATATATATATTATATATATATGGGGAATCCCCGCGGGGATCCCCATGGGGAGCGGGGCGGGGAGGGATTTTCCCCCGTTCCCCGCCCAGCAGGGGGTTATTTCGAGGAATCCCCGCCCTGCCGGGGAGGGTCCCCGAGGGAACGGGGATTCCCGGCCCCATTTACATCCCTATGTCTGACAGACCAACTTTGATGCATATTTCAAAAGAATAGCTATTGAAAATGAAGTATCATCCGCCACTCAATGTTGGAACTTTTTATATTTGGTGTTGTCCCCACCAAATTTGTTTTTGTGAATATTATGACAGGAAGTTCCAACATCTAAATGTATGTAACTTGATTACATTCGGTTGCATTTCAAGTCCCTGATTTGCCGGTGATTTGATGGTTGTTGTGAGATAGTGAAACCAACATTACATGGTAAATCATCCCATGGCCTCTATTTTATCGAAATCTTTTCTTTTTGATTTTTATTAACTGGTTAGGCTAATGAAATCCTCTCTCATAATATATCATGTAGAATATTGTCATCTCCGTTGATTTATTATTGAAAAGAACCACATGTGGAAGTTGCAACACCAAGCTCTATGTACAATTCAATAATTTGAATACTGAGAAATTTTTTGTGGTAGTCAAACATCATTCGAACATTTTGAGTATTACGTAATCTAAATAAGTGATAGAAATTCTTACTATAACCTAAAGAAATAGGCAACTAATATTTGATATGTGAAATTCTTTGACCGTCTGTCATTTCTATATTTTATACAATAATTCTTTTTAAATTTTCTAAAAACAAGGTTGATCATTCGACAAAAATCTAATAGTTTCATTACTCATAGTGATAGAACCATTGTGGTAAACTAAAATAAACGATCTTTATGAATTACATAATAAAAAAAATAATGAAGTATAATGAAAAATGATATAAGTAAAATTAAAGAGAGTGTAATCCTAAAAAAAATATAAGGTAAGAATTAAAACGGGATGGGAAGGTTTTTACAAAAAGTTTTTCTTAACCTGTCAATATTTGTCAAATGTAAAAAAATTTTTCCTTAAGTATTATATTAATCAATAGAGTTCACCATTTTTAATGAATTGCATGAGAAAGGGAAATAATTTTAGGGTTTCTATATTTTTTTAATGGATAAACCACATTCACTAGAGGGGAAAAAAGTACAAATCAAAGTGTCAAAAATAGTAGAATAAAACGTCCACTAGATATGGAGGTATATGAGAGGAAAAGAGACAAAACAACAATAAAAAAGAAAAAGGAACACAAGTGATAACTATCCAGGGGATAAACTCCTTGACAACTATTGAAAACTCAGAGCCTACACTGACAATATCAGCCAACATGTGTATTCACATAAAAATAAATAAATAAATAAATAAATTTGTAATATTTCAAAGGCAAACGTGGTTCAAATGATGGTGAGCCAATCTCAGTTCAGAGGTGACCCCAAATTCAAGCCACCAAATACTCCAGTGGGTCAATGCTTTGAGCGTAGTCTAAGAAATGCCCCTAAATTCCCCGCTCCGAAATTAGTTCCTCGAGATCAAATGACACGGAGTTAGAAGCGAAAATGGCAAAGGAGGAATTTGATAGCTCGGAGAATGAAGGTTGAGTACTTTGAGTCAACAGGGTGCACCTGTAGTGTGACCCATTGGTCCTAAGCAATGTCTTTTGTGAAGCGACCCTGCCACGTAAGATCCTTAAACCTACCACGACCACCATCTTTTGCCATTTTTCGTTCTCTTCCGTGCCCATAGTGTGACTTGAGAATCAAAGCTACCTCCTCTTCCACTGCTGACTATGAACAGTTGACGGCTAATGATTCTGCATCTTGAGCCTGCGATTTGAAAAATGAAACTCTTTTAGCACATTTATTTGTAATTCTTTAATTCCTTGTGTTTATCCTTCTATTAACAAATTCAGCCATAGATGCGCTAGCGAGTGAACTAGGTGTTTTTCTTTTGGTAGAGCAGAGGATCATTTCAAGAAAGAACGTTAAAGAAAGGTGACTAAGACTTCTCCTTCGACTGAGACGGAGACTGAACAAGTTGCTTTGGAAGAGTGTTTTGTCTTACATAAAGCTACGGTCCTGATCGAGCAAGAAGAAATGTAAAGAACGAGAATTGTTGAAACTAGCATATTGGAAAATCAATCAATCCCTTCTTTTTTTACCTATATCGAGTCTGGTTCTTCTCCTACCAGTATTGAATAAAACATGCTGAACAAAATCTTCTTCATGTAAAACAAAACCTGCTTGATTTAGATGCAGTTGTAGAGGCAGTGGAGTCAGTATTCTATTTCTGCTAAGCAAGTGTGAAATGATTCACCCGGCCCTTCTAAACTATAGTTGCCGATTAGTAATGCTTTTTTAGAAATTGAATGGATTCAGTCTTATACATACGCGAGGAAGTTAATCAAAAAAGAATGTCATCGATTCACCCGATAGGCCATAATTACCACGAGTAAACATATTAATGACAATGATGAGGAATGCATTTTAGCTATACTACTAATACTTGTATTTGCTCTACTATTCTGCCTAAGCCTGGCTGAGGAAGAATTATGGGGCCGGGAAGTTCCTTCCTTAGCCTAGAAAGCCAATCTTCTTCGAAACCTGCCAATCGAGCATCCTGCCCTTTAAGCCCAATCATTCCGAAGAACACTTGCCCCGTAAACGATGGAAACTTGGCATTGTGGATATCGACCCATGCGGTGTTGTAACTAACACGTTAAGTATCCCATCTGGAGAGTACGTTCGCAAGAATGAAACTCAAAGGAATTGACGGGAGCTCGCACAAGCGGTAGAGCATGTGGTTTAATTGATGCAAAGCGAAAAACCTTACCAGGGCTTGACATGTCCAGCCAATTGAGATCTCGAATTATCCATTGACACAGACACAAACATCCTTGTCGAACATGTGCCCAACTTCGGGAGAAACGAGATTCCAAACTTGGGTCTTTAGTTTAGAAATCCTGGTACCATAGACATGATTGCTTTAAACACTCTTTTTATCTGAAGTGAGAACAATCAGTCTACGTGTCCATTTGTTAATTGACTTAGAAATATCATTCAATCATGACTAAAATTTCAAATTATGATGTTGAAGTTAGAGGGATTTTTTATTTTATTTTATTTCATAAGAACCTTTTGTACTCGAAGAGCTGTGATATATCCTTCTATATATCAAAGGAAATGCAACACGATAGAAGAGTTCTCTCCGCCGTGTAAGATCCTCGAACATAGGTTTAGGTTCGGCCTCAATGGGGTAATGGAGGCCGGACGGAGATTGGCCCTCGAGTGCAAAGGCAGAAGGGAGCTTGACTGCAAGACCCACCCATCGAGCCTAACATAGGTCATATCCCTCATGACATAAGATTGAAAAATCCAAACCTTCCAAACTCATTGGCGTCAAGCGTAAGGGAATGCTTGGCGTTTGGTAATTTCTCCTCCGACTAGAATTAAGGATCCCATCAAAACGCCTAATTTAAAAGGAGTAGCCAAAGCAACTTTATCAATTGCTAGCAGCAAAAAAAAGAGCGACCAAGCAGGAAATCACATGGATTAATTGATGATTTCCATCCACATCTCGAGTCGTTATAATACAATACAAGACTTCTCAACTGAGCAAACGAGGAAAGAGAGGTCGGTTTAAGGTATATCTTCTACCAAGACATTTACTGAAGAAGCAGAAGCCATTTTGAAGGGATCTGCTCAGGAACAAATTGAGCAAAAACCAAATATAATTTTATAAGGGTATAAATGTAAATTTCCTTCTATAAAATCCAAAACTCATTTCTGATTGTCTGCTAAAAAAAGCCTCTCGAGCAATCTCGTCTTTCTCGTGCCATGGCGGAGGAAACGGGAATGGGGGCGGAGCTGGCGTCGCAGGAGAGAGGAAGAGAGGAGGTGGATCCATCGTCGGAGGTCGAGGAAGGCGAGATCGATGACGAAGCCGTGGTATCATCGCCGGGGAGGCGTCCTGCGTCGGAACCTCTCCAGCCCCACCCGCTGGAGCACGCGTGGACCTTCTGGTTCGATAATCCCAGCGCCAAGGCTAAGCAGGCCGCCTGGGGTAGCTCCATGCGCCCCGTCCATACCTTCTCCACCGTCGAGGATTTCTGGAGGTTTCCCCCTTTTTACTGCTGATCTAGTTTTTTTGTTTTTGTTTTTTTTTTTCCTTTTTTTGAATCAGTTTTCTTGTGGCTTTTAGTTGGGTTTTTTCGTTTGCTTAATAAGATGATCATGATTATGTTGTTTTCATACTTTTGTTTTGATTTGGTTTACAAGTGTTGAATCGGTTGGTGTTCTAATCCCTTAGTTTAGGCTTTGATTTAATCTAGCATCTTTCAAAAAATAACTTTTTGATGGTTAGATTATTTTTATACGGGCTTGTGTCTGGATGAATCATTTGCTAGAAAACGCTATGAAAGAAGTGTGCACTAGGTTTTGCAACTGTTGAATCATGTGCTATACTGTTATCGCAATTGTTAATTTTGGCTACTACTCCATAAAGATGATGACTTTGTTTTGTTTCAAGTCGTTTGATGGTTTAATTAGCTTATGGTATGTGTGCTTGTGCAGAAATAAAGCATTTGCAAGAAAAAAAAATTCCATGGAAGAGGTTCATTAGGTTCATAACATAAGTCTTGAAGTATTTAGTGTTCTAATTGCTAATTTAGGGTTTTATTCCATTCAGCACCATTCAAAAAAGACGTTTTTTTTTTGAGTGATTTAATGGGTTCCGTTGATTTATGTTATAGTGTAGATAAAGCATTTACAAGAAACTGCCATGATGGAAGTGTGAACTAGTTTTACAAGTGTTAAATCATGTGTTGTGCAACTGCTAATTTCAGTTTCCATGCCATCAAACATTTGTTGGAAAAAAAGATGTTTTTTATTTTGTTTGAGTAACTTGATGGCTTAGTTACCTTAGGTTACATGTGTCTGTGTATGGATAACGCATTTACAAGAAAATGACATGAAAGAAGTTTCACATAGTATTACAAGCAATAGTTTAGGTTTGCACCCTATCCAGAATTCCTAACTTTTTTTTATTTGAGTAATTTGATGTGTTTAGTTGGCCTATTTATATGTATATGTGCTCTTCTAAAGCAATACAAGAAGAATTTCTTGAGGAAAATGTGTAGGGTGCAAACTGTGGTGATCCATTTTGGGGGTTTTCTATTTGGTTGTGTTTGGATGAGAGGAAATTAATGAAAATATATGTGAACATGGTGACAAATTGTTTTCTTGTGTTTGGGCTGATGAGAGAAGATTGAATAGCGTTTTAAGAAATGATTTCATAAAGCTCTTTTGTTTTCCTTTCCTTGATTGAAATATGCCGTTGATGTTAAAGCCATGAGAATATGTTGGGGATATTGATTCTGGACATGCCCACTGGGTTTTCTCCCCTTTTCTGTTACGATTTGGATGATGTTGAAAGTTTTATTGCCTAGTCCCTTGATTCCCTGGATTAATGACATATAAGGTATTTATGTTGATTGCATGGAAACTGTTACAGTTTCTTAAGAGATATATATTATATATTGTTAAGAATTATCCTTCCATATTAAGTACCCCAAGCTATATATATATATATATATATAGGTTGTTGATTGCAGAATTTGTGAGAAAAAATGGCTAGTTTATTAGAGCAATGTTATTAATAGCGATAAAAACGCTCGCCTAGGTGCTCAGGTGAGGAGGCGAGGTGAGGCCTTAGCACCTCAACACCCTCAGGGTGAAACGCCTTGAAGGAGGTGAGCCCAGGCATGTGCTTTTTGCTAGGCGCCAGGCATTAAAAAAAGGGTGCCTATCTGGTGTTAATTGGGATTTTAAAACAACACACCTACTAATAAAGAAAAAAATAAATTTAGGGGAGAAAAACTAGGTGATTTTAAAAAGGTACACATATTAATAAGGAAGAACATAAATTTAGGGGAGAAAAACTAAGCGTTTTTAAAAAGACAGACCTACTGATAAGAAGGGAAATAAATTTAGGAGAGAAACTAGATGATTTGAAAAAGGCGCACTTACTAATAAAGAATGAAATAAATTTAGGGGAGAAAAACTAGGTGATTTACGTGTACAATTGCTATGTTTTAAAAAATAATGAGTAAATTAAGAGATTAACTAATTAATTAGAAAAAAATTGAAGAGGCAACAAAAGTTGCACTCTAAATCTAGTGATAGAGTTGAAGCTAGTTTAGATGATGAGGAGGATGATGTTGTAGAACTAGATGACTTTTGAAGATAGAGTTTGCGCTCTAAAAACTTGAGTAGTTTTAGACTTTCAGGAAGTGTTTTGCTTGACTTTAATAATTCCAAAAAATATATATATATATATATATATAAATTATTTATTAACTAGCATTTTACTTCGCTCGGGTGTGCGCCTTTGGTGGTGCCTCTCTCCTCGGGCAATAAAAAGTCTTAGCACCTTAAGGGCGCCTAGTGCTTTTAATTACACTGTATTAGAGTTAATAGTGTCTTATACTTGAGTTGTTTAGTTTCCTTATGTTGCATGCTAATAGATTTGGTTTAAATAGTGGCACATTTAAATGAACTAGAAGACTGTAACTGTACCTTGGTTTCTGAGCTACACAAGATAAAATAAAAGAAAAAAAGTTGATGTTGCTTAATTAGGTTGATGAAAGTTGGATATTTTGTCATAGGGCAAGCTTGTTTTTTACTATTAAAATTGCATCTGTAGACCTTTCATTTCTGCTATTATTTGTAGGACTGCATTGAATATTGATTATTCCATGCAAATGGCAATTGCAGATGGATAATTTAGTGGAATATCTTATTAATGTTATTGATGTGTTCCTTATTGCAAATCCCTTGTGTAATTTGGCGAAGTTGAGATGCTAGATAAATATTACATGAGCTGGAAAATTGTTTGATGATAGGATGAATACAGAAATCTGTTAGTTTTTTATGGTTGGGATGCAATAGTAGGTCTAATTGGCCTGTGCCTTTTTGAAATGTGAAATTCTAGTTTCCTTATTGTCCAATTACATCAATGTGCACGTGCTATCATCAAAAAGAAAAAAAAAAGCAACATTGAGTGAAAAGCAAACTATGCATGGAGGCCCACCAAATAAAATACCTTGTATCTTATTCAACCAGCTCCATATCACAAATTTCTAGCTTTTGTGCCTCCTTAATTACAATTGATATGGTTTTAAACTTAGTTATTTCTGTTTAGTGGATCCTCAGCCTGTTGGAATTCAAATTTTTGATGATATATTTCTTTTTCTCTCTTTTGACCATGGCTGTCGAGATTGTGATCCTGATCTTATAATTTTATTTTCATATTCAAACGATTGACTATTAACGATTCCTTGTAGCATCAAGTTGGATATTGATTTGATCCATCATAAAATTGTGTTGGATCATGATCACCTAATCCTTAAATTCTGTCTTTTTTACTTTGGCTGAATTGAGATTAGTTGTTTTTAAAGATAAAAGTTTTTTTGGCTGTGCGTTTTGTCTCTAGTAAGTGTGATACTTGCAAAGCATTGTAGTGATGTTAAGTATGTCTTGAGAACAATGATGTTTGACCTTGGTAGCAATTTGCAATTTTGTTCCGTCCATTCTTTGAGGTTGTTGTGCTTATACCCATGAGGAAAGGGAGATGACCTTTTGCTTTGGGATTAAGTTTGTTGGGAAAAGCTTCTTGTAGCGTTGGTAGCTGATATTTGTACTTCTAGATGTTTTCAGTTGTGTTACATGTTTAGGCTAATATTGGTTGAATTTCTTTACTTCTGTTTATATTTTCTTACTTATTCATGTATGTAGAACTTGATAATCTTTTTTTGTATTTTTAATAAGTATTATAATTTCTTTTTCAGCCTATACAATAACATCCATCACCCAAGCAAGCTGACGGTTGGAGTAGATTTTTATTGTTTTAAGGACAAAATTGAGCCAAAATGGGAAGATCCAGTTTGTGCTAATGGAGGAAAATGGACCATTAGCTGTGCTAGAGGAAAAGCTGACACAGTCTGGCTATATACGGTATGTTTCTACCATCGAAATAATATACATGTCAACATCTTTTTATATCTGCATGACTGGATGGTTCCGTTGATTTCTCATTAGTTGTTGGCGATGATTGGTGAGCAATTCGACTTTGGTGACGAAATATGTGGAGTAGTTGTTAATGTACGTGGGAAGCAGGAAAGGATAGCTATATGGACGAAGAATGCATCCAATGAAGCTGCTCAGGTAAATGACCATATGGAAATTTTTCAATAATGTAACTAAGATTTTTATTCCTTCACGTGAAAAATTCATTTGTGGCATATTTGCTTTTATGACTCTAGTTATAAAGCTAGAAATTAATTCATGAATTCTAGCATGATATTCATAATATTCTTCCAAACGAATGTTTTCTATCATATATATTTTTTATGATTTTTTACAGTTCTTAGAGGCAATGATCATATATACTGGTAATGCTTGACTACCCAGAAAACCTTAGTATTCAGCAAGATTTTCGGAGTGGGTATGGATGGAAAATTGCATCATTTAGTGAAATTGCGAAGTTTCGTATCGCATCATCTCAGTGTATGAGAATTGAACCTTTGGTTGTCAATCAGAGATCTTGTTGAGTGTAGTTTAATTTGACCAGTTAATCAAGAAGTGCATTATGAGTTAGGAATTGTATTACTTGATGCGCTATCACAAGAGCTGGTTCATGAAATAGAATAAAGTGTTTCTTATCAGAATATATCGTCCATTAAATTTTGTTTATGAGTAGCATCCTATCTGAGCATTTCTCTGTTATTTCAAATGATATAGAAGTACTGTCATTGTCATAATGTTGTTTCTTTCACTGAGCACTTAGTCCATGCATGTTTAAATAGAAAGTATGTGAAGAGTTTTTTCACCTGTAAAAGTTATGAAGCTATTTTTTATGGAAAACCACTTTGTGCATGACTGACTCTGCTAATTTGAGAGTGGCCTGAAAGTAAATAATTTTCTAATTTGAGAAATGATTCATTTCTGGTCATAGAATGTCATTCCAAAATGGTTGATGTCTTGCATGTCTCCCTGCAATTCTGGTAGCAAATTTATTTCCTTTTTCATGTGAAGCTAGTATTTCACTCTTACATATAACAGGTACAGTCTACATCTAGAAAGCGTATATTCCCCTACATAAATGAGTATGACAATTGAAAGTCATTTGAACATATATTGAATAAACAGTATTTGTTCACTGAGGTTAGCTTGTAATCTCCAATCCTTTATAGTGGTCCCTTTATTCTCATCTTGGCCCATAAATGGCAGTCATAAAAAAAGATGATGTTGAACAGACTGGTGAATGGACTATTATGGCTTCTGATACATTTAGCTTACTACTGAATCCTATCTGTATGACTTGTAATACTCCAGCCTATGCACGGAAGTAAATTAAAGCCTGTCCGAGATCCTGTAAGCCTATATGAATTAGCCTTCACCTGGTTGACAATTTATATTTGATCCGAGCCTATCTGATAGGAATTGATACTTAAATAAGCTTTTCTGAAAAAGGCAGGAAAACTTTTTCTAGCTCAAGCTGAGAGATTTGGATCACAAATGAGCTCAGCTTATTCTGTTGGTTTGGTCAATTTATTTGGTTAATTCTTCCAATTCTAGGTGAGGGAGTTAATATTTTTATTTGTAATTTTTAATAATTCTTATGTAGCTAAGCATAAGCAACAACCGTTATGCTTTCAATAGGACTTGCTATACATTCTTATGAATCATATGATCCAAAAACAAGGGGCTTATATGGTAAGAGATGCAATTCAATGGGAAAAAGGCATTCCCGCATTTGCGGAAATCTCAAGATGCGATCAATGTCTTGAGAGTAGTTTACATGAAGTGGCCCAACATATACTAACCCGATATTTCATTGTAAATGGATTGAGCGTGTAAACTGGTTCTTTTGTTGGAGATTTTTTTTTTCCAACAGAAGCTTTTGTATCTGTGTATGTACTGTTTATAAACAGACAAGCAACATTTTTGGACACCATTTGCATTTCGATTTTTCATTACTTCAACTTCTTGTAATTTCTCTAGTTTTTTTTCCAGCCACAACATGATATTAATAATTGCTAGATTTTTTTTTTTCCGTTTGTAGATAAGCATTGGGAAGCAGTGGAAGGAGTTACTGGATTCCAAAGAGACCATTGGGTTCATATTTCATGTGAGTGAGACTTCGAATTAGTATTGCATTTTATCTATATATATTTTGCTATTTTGCCGGCATAACATGTTGTAATACTTGTTATTTACAGGACGATGCGAAGAAGCTTGATAGAGGAGCAAAGAGTAGGTATACAGTATGAGTTATTTGTTTAGAGTTGTCTGCTGTGTTATCAAATGATTTAGAGTATATGATATGAACATTTGGTAATGTTTGTGATTTGTGAGGCAAAAATGTTGCCTTGTGGTTTGGACAACTTTGTTTGACTTACATATTCAGAAAATATGGACTTCCATGCTGCTTCATTTTTTCAGTTGTGGCACTTCTTTTGTTCTTGGTACAATTTATTTTCAGTATATATACCTGTAAAAATATCTATTTTATTTTATTTTATTTTGCACATATAGTCTCATTTATAAGTGAATTTATTCTTTGGTGGTAGTATTTCATTTCCCTTCGAAGCAACGTTTGAAGGGTTAAATTTATGGTTTGTTCGCATTATATATATATATATATATATATATATATATAAACACATTAATAAAGCTGAGGTTTAAATCATTATTTTAATGTATTTACTACTTTAAAAAATTTAGTAGTATGCACATAATTTTAAGTTTTTCAAAAGCATAAGGGTTTCATATTTGTCTAGGCGTTATGCAGGCAATTTTCTTTTGTTTATAAAAAGTACTTTATGTTAATTGTTTGCAGTGTAAAAGTTTTGTTTAAAGTCATTTGTAAGAATGCAATGTGGATTAAAAAAATATATTTTTCTTAATCCAAAGATGCACCATTTTAATTTTCCTTTTAAAGACTAGTAGGTCATTTTAATTAGGTTAAATTTTTGTTTCACCTTGGTTTTCTTTGAATAATAACGATTTTTATGAGTTTAGTAGATATTTGGTTTACTCAAATCATAAATATAGTGATGTAAAACACGTTATTAGGATTCGATTTTCAGGTATTGAAGGTTTAAATCCATATATTTATTTCACAAAATATAAAGCATAGAACATATGAGAAGTGAAACCAAAAACCAAACAAGTATGCATCCATATATATATGGCAATAATTTATTTAGGGCATTTTTAGAATGTCCCAGGTTTCTAGGAACATTCTTAGAATGCCCCTAGAAACCAAAAAGTAAAAGTGAGGAAGAATAAAAGAGAGGCATAAGTATAGAAAGGGAGAGAGTGTGTAACAGCAAATCACCTTGGATACTAAGGAATAATCTGCCACTATTTGGATGTTTGATCCAACAGTTATAGTTCAGTCAGCGTGAAAGACATTATAAAATTATGAAACTCATTTGAAAATTATATTCATCACTATTTAACCATTAGATTTTGTTCCAATGATTAACATACACATGTTCGTGGATTTATTATCTATGAATATGTCTAAATGACTGACCATATATATATATATAACTGAAATGTTTACTCATTTACTGGTATTATTATTAGAAAATTCTTAACCCCAATTTTATATCTGCAAACTTAAAAAACAAATATATCTTCTCCACGGTCACCGAGACAACTCAACAAGCTCAAATCTTTAAAGTTTTTTAATTTTTATTTTTAGTACTTTATTTGAAATATTTTTTTTTAAAAGTTTTTTGAAAATCAATTTATTGTATTTTGCTATGAAAAAAATTTTAAGTTTGTAAAAATATATGAATTATTTGTTTTTGTCTATTTAAAATTTTTAACAAGTTTGTTGCTGGTTTAGTTTAAGTTTGAAAATTTAAACTTATTTGGTTTGGAAATTGTGTTTCTTGATTGTACTACACATTCCCATCCGTAATTACTCTGTTAAAGATTGATATATATCTTTTCTTTTACTAATCCTACTAATTGAATTATTTAAAAACATATATAAAATTTGTAAGGAACATCTAATTTATGTTAAAATGTTGATTTTACTGGAATAATATTAATTTAATTATGAGTTAAACAAACATGCTCATTTTTGTCCTTGTAAAATACAAATATATTTACTTCAGTTCCTACACTACAGAAATATATTCATTTTGATCTTTTACTTTCAATTAGAAAAATTAAAATAACTTACTAGATAAACAAACTATCACAACCATAACCATGTGATAAGATCAAAAATAAAATTTATATGTGAAATTCAGAGACCAAAATGATTTTTTACAAGGACCAAAACAAACATTTGGATATAATTCATAGAACTAATTTTGAACCTTCACTTGGAGGCACACACAGTTATTGTAACATTTTACAATACAATAGAATAGAACATGTTTAGTCTTTAATAATATATTTTTTTATTTTACATAAAGTGATAAACCAATTATATATATATATAATTAATGTTTAACCTCCTCAAAAACATTAAAGTAAATATAAATGTATTTTTCTCCAAAGGAAATTTTTCTCAAAATTCACTCCACTTTGATACTTTTAATTGTTAATAATTTTAAAATATAAAATTATGGGGAGTGAAAAAATAAAAGAGTTTTGGTCTATTTGATTCGCACATGAGTACAATACAAATAGGTGAAATACAGCATAAGTACTTGTGTTGTTTCATGTTTGATGTTCAATGAACACCACAAAATATGACTGGATAAAAAATGATAAAATTACTGTAATACCTTATTGCACTATTTTAATAGTCGACCTATGGCAATGATTAATAGCCGGCCAATGAATGTGGTGGGATGATGACAGTGGCCAGTTTCGATGGTCGATGGTGACTAATGACTTATCAGTGACATGGCCGGATGACAACGGTGGGACAAAAAAACCATCAAGTTATATTGTTTCTCATCACTTCTTCCGTACTATATTCGCACATCGTTTACCAAAAATAAAAAATAAAATAAAATCTGCTAGTATCTCCCTCATATTTTTGAGGATCAAACACACCCTTTTACTTTGTTATATGTGTGATATGCAGATTGAGGGGAATATTTTGACACCCGGGTCAATGTGGAGCCAACCTGGAATTGACCACTGGATCACATTCATATCCATTAGCAACATCATGGTGGACGTGCAAAACTCAACATGTACGTGTCTATAACTCTATGTAGATTCTGTTTAACATTTAGTATTGAACTTATATATATTATATCCACAATGTATTTCATCTTCTTATTTGTATACAAAACTACCCCAACAGTCAATCATTGGATAGCCCAATGATATGACATCAAAGTGTAAAAAGGAGGTCATGAGTTCAAATCTCTCCCCCAATAGTACTGTTCCCGTACTGTTCATACACTGTTCACACGGGATTCTTATACTATTTTTATACTATAAATATACTGTACATCCGGGTTCTAGTACTGTTTATATTCATAAAAATAGACGCTTGTCGTCTATTATTCAAAACTGCCCCAATAACTTACAAGATGTAAGTTATACATATATAACACATTCTTGATTATATTTAATAATACATATATTGGATATTTTTTGAAGTTTGATCTTGAGATGAATTTGCAGACATCGGGAATATTGAGTTTCCAGAATGTCCAATTGAAAAGTCTGAAATTTAAGAATAGCACAGCAAAAGCACATAAGCGTAGGAAAGTGCAGTGGGGTGCATTTGAAAGGATTGACTATAACTAGACGTAGCCATTTTGAACCGAAACCGTGGAGCCGAACCGAACCGAACCGCCAAAAAACTAGAGCCAAACCGGAAAAACCAGTATCGTCCTAAAAAGCGGAACCCGAACCTTCGTATAAGGTTCGGTTCCGGTTTTCAAAATTTAAAAAACACGTGGAACCGCTGGGTTCCATATGCTGATTCAATCAGCCCGATACATACGGCTCAACCAAAAGGTTCAAAAATAAAAGTTCATATTATATTATATAAATATAATATGAATAATGTCATACTTATATAAATAACGTCATTTATGATTAGGTTTTTTTATTTTGTTAATATCATTAATTAGTAATTAATTAAGTAATTGCATGTTTAAAAGATATTTTAAATAATTAATTAAAGATATTAACCAAGTTGATTATTGATTAGAGTCCGATTACGAATACTTGATTAGCATATTAGGTCGATTTGTGACATTCGTCCAATTTATATGTCTTGTCGCCATGCGAAACTTTTATACTCATGCAAGAGGATAGAGTTATAATTAATTGATTATGCCACAAATTATTAGGTTACAAATTAAATATGGATTTATTAAAACAATTTTAATTAACTAGAAGTACTTAAATATTCAATTCTTTTAGTAGATTTCCATATTATTTTTTTATAATTTAATATAAAAACAAAGATTAGACTTTATATATCTTCCAGTTTTGAAACTTACAAAATTAACGTAGTTCATATTAAATTATATTTATTTTTATATAAATGAAAATATCTTGAGTAAAATGCTCTCATGTAAAACATTTTGAATCATTAAAAATATATAAATAAATAAAAATAAAATAAACATGAATATATATGTGTATATATATCAATTTGCTCGATTTTTGTTGATCATTTATATATATATATATATATATATTCAATATATAGATAAAACTCCCAAGATTTTTCAATTTAGTAAACTATGCAACTTATATAAGTATACTAGAAATCAAAAAAAGAAAAAGGAAAAAAATAAAAAACAATTCCTAAAAGAAAAAAACAAATAACATACATGAACATTAAAAAAATAATAACAACAAAATAAATAAAACATTGAAAACCTCGGGTATACCGTGATCACCTGCTAACTTAACCTACTATCTTATATTAGTATTAAATTAATTCTTGTATTTTTTTGTGTTAATTAATTTGAATTATTGAATTATTTAGTTAAAAAAATAAACCGAACTAGTATGAACGCACAAAATCAGTAATCAGTTGAACCAAAACCGCTCGAGCAAAACCGAACCGCCAGAGAACCTTGCTTTAGGCGGTTCGGTTCCCGGGTTCAAGGTTTCCTGAACTCGGAACCGCGATTCGAGGGAATCCCGTAACCCGGGCGGTTCTCGAACCGTGGCCATGTCTAACTATAACTGCTCCTGGAAATAGTCCTAACATACTGATGGCATCCACATCGAACAAACCACTCATTCTGATATTTTTCAGTGTAACATCGGAACCGGCAATTTACATCATTAATACATGATTGGTTTGCATCTATTAGTACATAAACTATCAGTAGTAGTTACTAATAATCGACATGAATAAATGGGTGATGATTACATTTCAATCGAAACCGGAACTGGAACCTCAAATCTGAATATCAGTTCGGTATCTTGTGGGCCTGGTCATGGCATAAGCATTGGACGTTTGGGAAAGAATGATTCTGTAGCTCAAGTAGAACAAATTCAAGTCACAAGTTGCCAATTCTACAACACATTGAATGGTGCAAGAATCAAAACATGGCAGGTAAGTTACTGACTATTTAAATTTATCTCTGTTTTTAATTAACACATTACATCTTGTATGAAATTGATTTCGCCTAAACACACAGGGAGGGTCGAATTATGCGAGGGCGATAACATTTGAAAACATAAATATCACCAATGTCAATCATCCGATAGTCATCGACCAATTTTACTGTGATGAAGCTATCGCCCATAATTGTCCCATTAAGGTAAATGTAACAAATTAATACGTGCATTCTCATGCAATCATATGATTAAACAAATACTGATATGAATGCAAATATGTATGTATGTACAGTGAAGACATCGGCAGTTAAAGTGAGGTAATATGAAGTACATCGGATTGTCAGGGATGACAACCGGTGATGTAGCGATAAATCTGAGTTGCAGTGACAGTGTAGGTTGCACAGACATTTTAATGGATACAGTGAACATTGTGGGAGCAACTGCAAGTGTGAAGGAAAGTAGCTTTTGCAAGAATGCTAGTGTGAAGGAAAGTAGTTTTTTCATTAATTTAGCTTTCCTACTGCCCATATATCTGTCTATACATTTGAGCACTGTTTTCTACTTTGGCGGTCAAAAAAGATAAGCATGAATCAAACTAGCACCAAAAAAGCTAGCCAAACTAAACACTACTCTCAAGATAACTGCTGGAGTCCTTGGACTTGGAGATTAACATTGTATCAAATGATCAAATTGAAATTAACAAAAGAAAGAAATAAGATGGAAATTTTGATCACCCTAGCACTAAAGTGTACGGCACACTAAGCATTTAGAAATATTCAGAGTATACGTCAAAGTCAAAGGCTTATATAACATGGAGACTTCAGCAGATGTACAAACATAGATAAGAATATACACCATAACTGTTCTAAATATCTTGATCAATCATTCAAAATTAATATGAGGTTAAGGAAGATCTGGTTTATAAGGTTAGCTCTGGATGAATGAAATGCACGTGTTAATGAAGTGCCACATAATCGAATTGAAAGGAAAAACCTACAGGACTAGCAATACATAGGCATGCGATGATCATGGTTGACAATGTTGCTTAAAAAATTCATATAGGACATGTAGAAGAGATAAGAATGCGGAGATGGATGTGGGCATATCACCAAGGCATTACAACATTTAATATTTAAACCGAAAGAAGAATAGTTATAATAAGTTAATAACAACATGAGACAAGTGTTCAAGATGATTTGGAAATACTAAATGTGCAACTTCAACATATGATACAAAAGATGCATCTTCAAATTTGTTCTAAAGCTTTTAAGTTTCAACATGATTTTGTAATATTGATGAGGTGATTAAATTGTAAAGGAGAGATCTTAAGTAAACATTGATTGTGATGATAAAACAAAACTTTGCATGGGTTTTCATAGAGCATGAACCATTTGGACTATGTGATAACTAATACAATATGCCATATGATGCAAAAAAATAAAATAAAATAAAATAATAATAATAATAATAATAATAATAATAATAATAATAATAATAATAATAATTTGCACTTTCAAATTTGTCATGACTATAAAAAGCCTTGATTGGAGGCTCAACAACCTTATATATAGACTGCCCAATGAAGTAATTAACACATTTCAAACATAAACGAGAGGAGCATTACTAGATACTTCTGATTACTAATAAACCAACAACAAAATCATTAGAAACAGCATAGATTAAATATTAGCCTCTCTCAGCAAAGAATAGAATCTATCTGAGCTTTAGTTCAATAAATTAAGTGTTTTATAATTCTGCTCTATAATCATGATCCACAAAAAACTTATTACAATGCCAAGTTTTACAATGCTTCATGACTAAACAAAATAAGTAAAATCACATTTGAGACAAAATTTCACATGGATTCAACTCCATCATTCTACTAAATAGCATGTGAAAACGTCCGTCCGGAAAAGCTGCAGCAGTAAAAATAACTTCAAACAATGCTAAGCTTCCTTCAAAACAATACTGTAGACTCCTCAGATGCATCAATAGTAAAGCCTATTCTGAACAAAAAGTTCCTCTGCTGAAACTTCCAGCTTTATTAAGCAGAAGAGTGCAAAGTAGTTATTCAACACAACTACATTAGTACATGTCATCAAACTCCTTACGAGAGCAAATTCTTAAGCATAAAGCCAATAACTTTCTTCTATTTTGTTATACTTAAGCAAAAAAAAATAAAGAAAAAGGTTAAAACTTTTCCTTTCTCCCCCAATTTTCCCTAAATACAAACATAGCCCAAGTGAATCAAAGAAAGGCCAGCAGGAGCAGAGAATATCATAACAACAAACAGAATCAGAAAAAAAAAAATGGCAAATTGTTCTTTTTTTAACTGCTAAAGTAAAGCAAATGCAATGCCATCAGCTGATATCTTAGAAGAGAAACTCCAAACATAAAGAATTACCATATCATTGATTTCATTTGAAGCAGATGCAGCATCTGATCTTACTCAGATCGCCGAGCAAACCTCTCGACACCAGAATCATTGAGGTTGATTCCCACCATGGGCTCGCCAAGTCCGCAGCTCACTTCAGCAAGAACCTCCGGATCGCTGTAGTTAGTGACAGCCTGAACGATGGCCCTGGCTCGGCGAACCGGATCTCCGCTCTTGAAAATCCCAGAACCAACGAAAACCCCATCGCAACCCAGCTGCATCATGAGAGCGGCGTCTGCCGGAGTAGCAATACCACCGGCAGCGAATTGAACGACAGGAAGCCTACCAAGCTGCTTGGTCTGCATGACAAGATCATAGGGCGCAGCGATCTTCTTCGCATAGGCGAAGACCTCATCGTCATCCATGTTGCGGAGGGCGCGGATCTGGCCCATGACTGAGCGGACATGGCGGACAGCCTCGACGACGTTGCCGGTGCCGGCCTCGCCCTTGGTGCGTATCATAGCGGCGCCCTCGCGGATGCGGCGAAGGGCTTCGCCGAGGTCGCGGCAGCCGCAGACGAAGGGAACGCGAAAGTTGTGCTTGTTGATGTGGTGTTCGTCGTCGGCGGGGGTGAGGACCTCGGACTCGTCGACGTAGTCAACGCCGATGGTCTCGAGGATGAGAGCTTCGACGAAGTGGCCGATGCGAGCCTTGGCCATGACCGGAATAGTGACGGCGCGCTTGATCTCCTTGATGAGGCCGGGATCGGACATGCGGGCGACGCCGCCCTGGGCTCGGATATCGGCGGGGACGCGCTCCAAGGCCATGACGGCGCAGGCGCCGGCCTCCTCGGCGATGCGGGCTTGCTCGGGTGTGACGACGTCCATGATCACGCCACCGCGGAGCATTTGGGCGAGGCCGGCCTTGACGGAGAACGTCGACTTCTTGGGCTCCGTCAGGGCGGCGGCGGCGGCGGAGCCGTACACCGTCACCACCGCGCTGTCCTCCATCTCGTCCTTCGCTTTCTCGGGTTTTGAACCAAGTTTGGCTGGCTGCTTTATTTATAGAGAAACCCTGGTTTATTTAGATGGGCCGGGCTTGAAACCCATATCTTTTATTTGTTGAAAGGTAAGTATATATTTTATGTTTATTTACTTGTGTTCATCTTTTATAATCTTATATCTTTTATTATAGATATATATTAGAGTAGCAAAGTTTAAAGGATACCTATCGAGCTCTTACACAAAGTTCTCCCGTCAAAACATAAATAAAATATTATAATAATACTAAATATTTATAATTATAATATTAAAAATACAAAAAGATTATTTTTTTATGATAATTGATATATTATTTATTAAATTATAAAATTAATAATAATAAATATAATATTTTACTTATTAAATTAATATTTTTTTCATATCAGATATCATATATTATATATTTAAGTAGAAAAGTCCTATGACATCTCAAGCTGTGAGAAAAAAAAATTCCTTCCAAAATTCTATAATATTATCATAATATTATAATATATATATATATATATATATATTATAATATAGATATATTTGTATTTATTAAAATATAAATAATTATCTTATTAATTTCGTAAAATATAGGATTAGATTAATTTAACTCATGATGAATTAAAGTCTTTTATTTATTATGATATTAATCATATATTGCTTTCAAAGTTTAAGTTATGATTAATCAATCAATTACTTAACATGTATATTTTTGAAATAGTTTTTAAAATATAAATATAGGATACAATTAAAGTTTTTATTTATCAAATTGAAAAATTAAAAATGATAAATATTCTATCTTATGTTAATTTTATTACTACAGTATGTATATATATATATATATATATATATATGTATGAAAGTTCAAGTTTTCACTAATAAATCTCCAATTCAGTTTAATATTTTTTTTAATAACTATTGTTTATATATAAATAATATAACATATATCCTACTAGAACCCAATGTCTTAATAGGACCCAAACCCTAATTAAATACTAATTATGGATATATTTGGAATTTAAATTTAAATTACCTAATCTTAATTGATTTTGGATTTTTCCTTTAAAATAAATTATTTGGGTTGTCTTGGACTAGCATGCAAATCCCGAGGCAAATACAAAATGCAAATTACAAAATTGCTCCTGAGATCATATCTCGGGGCAAAATACAGATTATAAAATTTTCCCTGAGATCATATCTCGAGGCAAAATGCACATTACAAGATTGCCCTTGAAAACACATATCTCGAGGCAATCTCAAATCTTAAGGATAGCCCAAACACACATCCCAAGGCGATCCTAAATTTCACAAAGAATGGAGAAATTTGAAGTATTTAAAGAACCAATAGAAGAAGTAAAACAACTCATTTTTAAGAAAGTGATGGCAGCTCAATATGACCAGTTTATCTCTGAGCAAAAAGTATTAAGACAACTTGCAAAAGAAGAAATCCTTCCAGCAGGATTTGTAATAGCCGAAAATGTTCTCAGAGAGCTAGCCCATAAAGATACTGGATGTCAATGTGAACAAGGTTTTACTGTGGTCAAAATGTTCCTTAGATATGGCACAATGGCATGACCAAGAAATCAATGGCGTCCAGATAAAAGCCAACAATTTTTTCAAACATGGATACCTGTCCAGAATTATGCTGACAACTCGGGAGCAAGCAAATTTTCTAAATAACTATTGGCAGCTGATACATCTTCTACACAAATTCTTCAAAGCTCTTGGGTTACAAATTGATGGGTATGTAAATCTAGAATTAAATTCAATCCCTCCTTGTTATGATGAAGGTTATCCCGATGAAGCAAGGCATCATATCAAGATCACTCTTCTTCGCCATCATAAGCCTGAACAAGAAAGGGTAACTCCTATCAGACTTGAAGAAATGATTATTCCTAGAGATATTAAAAGACAAATGAAGCTATGGCAAGCATGTACAATCTCCACTAATTGGAAAAGAACTTGCCCCACAATTACTGACAACCAGAGGTGTCAAATGGTGTTGGAAATAAAAATCATGAAGGTATATGTTGACCAGTACATGTTCCCCATGTACTGTTCTTTTCCAAATCTTATTTCACAAATGCCAGCTCCTGAACTACACATGAAACAAGTATGCTCATGGGCAAGAGAGTATCGCTATGGAGATTACTCAAGATTAAGTATCCCATCAGATATTTTAATGCTACCAAGTCCAGAAGGATCTCCAGAAGGCTTGGATGATATTGCTAAACAAAATCTAGCTAACATGATGGAAGACTAGGAAATCTCCCCTGTTTCAGATCTTTTATAGACTCCAACATCTTTATGGACTGAAGCAGTGTTGTTTGGTTTTATTATGTAAAAGAGTCGGTGTTTATTTTTTTTAGTGTGTAAAATAAGTTTGCAACTGTAGCAACAGTAGTTATACTGTTGAATGACATGCTTGTAATAAGTGGGTTTGGTAAGTATCTTGTTAGGAATAGGTAAGTTTGGTAAGTGTCTTGTCATAAATAGTATGACTTAAGGGTTAAGTCTTGGAACCTATATAAGGCCCCTTAGTTTGTAAGATGAGGAAATAACTTCCCCCATCATAAGGGAAATCTAGTGGTGTCAAACGGGCCGGCCCGGCCCGGGCCCATACGGCCCACGCACTATGCGTGCTCTGGCCGGCACGACCCGTCTAGAAATTGTGTCGGGCCGGCACGATCCGCCAACCACCAAGGTTGGCCTAGAACGTGGCCCGACCCGGTTATATTATATTTATATTTTTTATTTTAAACCCTAAAAATATAAAAAATACCCTAAATTTGCTAAAAACATATAAAAAAAATATCCTAAAATTCAAAAACATAGAACTAAATGCCTTATTGACTAAAAAAACAAAAAATATTTAAAAAAAAAATGGAAAAAACTTGCATTTGGCGTGCCAAGCCATGTTGGCCCAAAACGGGCCGCGAGCTGCAAACCCTTAGCCCAGCACGGCCCGGGCACGGTACTGTAGCACCGTGCTTGGGCTAAGCACAACCCAACTCTTGCCTGGCCCGGTCCGGCACGGCCCGTTTGACACCACTAGGGAAATCCCTCTCATCTCTCTTAATGCAATAGAGAAACCTCTTTGTGAATAATCCTCTCTCTCTCTCTCTCTCTCTCTCTCTCTCTTTTATTCATGCTTTCTACTCTATAAAACTCTTCAAGCAAGCTTCCGCCCTAACCATTATTTCACCCAGGATGACTCCGGCATCCCGAGTAAGTTGAACGGCATCCTCAACAACCTCTTCATCGTTCCCTAGGCTGGCGTGACGACGGCGTGGAGGTTCTAGTGGTATCATAGCTACAATAACTTTTCCTCAACAACAACCTCAAGATAATATTTACCATGCAGGGGTAAAACCCTTAACGGGGTCCCCAACATGTAGATAGTAAGTTTTATCTTGGTAGTATGACTTTAATTTGATCCATGAACCTTTATCTAAAAATCTAAAAAGAAAATGAGTTTTGTACAGATCTTTTGCAAAAATATTTTGAGCTTAAAAATGAATCTTTTATGTGAAAAGAGTTAATCTAACTAATATGAGGAGTAAGACAAACTGGAGAACACCAAAAAGTACCCGTCTGAAGGACAGGAGGTCCGTTTAGGGGAAAAAGAGTGTGGAGGTAAGTCTGAACTCTGAAAGTTGGAAAGGATGAACTCTCACATATTAAAAGATAATCATTTGAATTGCAAAAAATTACTCTTCTAAGTAATTATGCAAAATGGAGCACTCAGGCTTTGGAAACTGGAGACTCTACATGGGTGGCCTAGTACCGCAGACAAAGAAAAGTTAGTACACTTTAAGACGGTAAGGTTGAACGAGACAACAGAGAATGTCCATGGTGAAAGGAAGATAATTTTTCAAAAACCTATAAAAATAAAAAAACCAACAAAAACCAAAAATAAGTTTTTACTTTCAATAATTATGGACCAAATAGAGTTATTTGCCAAGTTTAACTTCTATCGTATTACATGTTGTGGATCTTGTTGTTGCATAAGAATTTATTTAAATACTTTTATATACTGTAAAGTAGTAGTAACTTTTATTTACTGCAAAGTAAAAGTAGATTATATTTTCTGCAAATCTTATTTCAGTTTTAATATAAATATCATTACAAAAAATATAAAATTATGAAAAACCAAATATTATTTTATTGCAACTATAACAACAACAAAATATCAAATCAATAATATCAACAAAAATATCAAAAAAAAGAAATCATAAATCATCAAAAATCAAATTAATAAAAATGAAATCAAAACAAGTATTAAAACATCAATGAATCAAATTATTAAAGAAACAATAGAGAAAATAATTATAATACAAGTAATATGTCTTACAATAATAATGTTTATCTTAATAAACAACATAATAATACTTAGAAATTTTAATATCTTAAAATGAAAAATATTCATAAAAAAGAGATAAAAATAATAACTAGAGTATTAACGGTATTAAAGATAGCAATACAAATCATTAGAGAAATAATAGAAGAAATAATATTACCAAAATCATAAAAATAAAAAATGGATGCAAAGATGGATTTAATTATCAAGAAATTAAATAATTTAGAAACACAATTATTAAAATTAGAAACTATCTTATCTAATCTAGATTATGTAAAAAAAACAGTATAAAAGAAAAGGAGAATAGAAAAAATGAAATAGATGACTTATGTAATCAAGTAAAAAATATTCAATTAGGAACAAATCAAAAAATTAAAAAACCAATAACGGCATTTAAAATCTGGACTAAAGAAGAATTATTAAAACTACCAGAATATAGGTTAAAATTTCTAAGAAATGAAACAAAAACAACAGAATACTATAAAATTGAATTAATAAAAATAAGATATTATCCTTTAGCCTAAAACAATATAACTTAAAGATAAAATAAAATATCAAAAATATATATGGCTTAATAAAGTAGAAGAATATCTAATAGAAAAATTAAGAATTACAAATGGATCAGAAGAAGAAAAAGAACAATTAAAAAATTGGAAAATTAAACTATTACAAGAATTTGATAATATAGAAATTCAATATGTCTAGGGAAAATCAAGAAAATTCGGAAAACAAAACTATAGTAAAAAATATAGATAACATTAGAAGATTTTCTGTCTTAAATCATTTAAAATATACAAATCATATTAATAAACATCATAAAAGACAAGAAGTAACTTACACAATTGAAGAACAACAAAATAAAGTAAGAAATATGAATATAAAACTAATCCTAGGAGAAGAATTATATAAATTTGGAATATTTGAAACAAAAACAAAAATATATGAACATTATGATGAAATAGAAATATGTTGTACAAGTGATGATAAACAAATTATATTAGATTTAATAACTGAAAAATTATATAATAAACTTGTATCATCAGGCTATACATTAATCCATCTAGGCCTATTAATGTTAGAAGTAATAAGATTACACAGAAAAGGATTAGGCACAAGAATTTTAGTAAGCTTAGTAGATATAAGACAAATTAAAAATATGACAAAAGCAACTATAGAATCCATGGAATTAAATATAAATTGTGATCATCCAGAAATAATTTATATGACCCCAAACTTTTTAGTTCCACTTGAAACATTTTATAAATATATAAAATTAGTAATAAATTCAAAAGGTTACACCATGATCTCAAATGCAGCAAATTTAATAATAACAAAAACATTCACAGGACAATTGACAAATAGTTGTAGAATTCAATATATCTTAACACCTAAAAAAGCAAAATCATTTCTAGAAAACCACGGACTAAAAGGAATAGAAGGAAAATTTTATCCATCAGAAGTATTAGAAAAAAGTGAATGGAACATCCAACCCATAGATATCCCAACAACATCAAATAGACTAAGTAATGCAGAATTCTATGAAAATATTAATGGTAGTTCAAGCATAAGAATGATAGATTATAAAAATAAAGGCATAAAAATAGAAGAACTTCAAGAGTAAAATGGATTTAATATATATAACAGATCCAGAACTAATTGAAAAACAATTAAAACCATTAAGAAAATATTTAGGAAATATAAATATAACTGTAACAGCTCAAATAAAATAAAGAAGATCAATTTGGCTGATATGTGTTAAAGATTATGTAACAATGAAACAATTTAATCAAATAAGTTGAGAAATACTAATAGAAACCAAAATAGTAAAATATGATAATCAAGGAAATTGGATATGAAATATAAAATATATACCAAGAAAAGAATTATATCCATTAGAACATTAACAAAGAACAATCAGATTAACTAAATGGAAAAAAAATCCCTAGAAGAACAATTTAAATCTATTGAAAGTTGTTATACATGAAAGATTTAATAGATTCAACAGATATAACCTTAGTAGATACTTTAATAAGTAACTCAATCAAATATACAATAAAAAAATAATAGAAGTCTAAAAGAAAAAATAAAAGCAAGACAATGTATGTGGTTAAAAGGAGTTAAAAGATATATAACTTTAAGAGATCAAATTCATTATAAAGCAGAATCATTAATAGAAGTATGGATTAAATCAAAAGAAAAAGATGAAAATGGTAAATCTATTTGGAAAACAACAAAAATAAAATATAAAGATTTTCATCAAGATGAATATTTAAAAGATCAGCAAAGATTATGGAATTACAGATCAAGATTAAAAAATGAATATGTATCCATAAATATTTGTTATGATTAAAAATGAGTAAATGAACTTATAATCTAGATATAAATCCTAAATATCTATTAGAACAATATAACCAAGTTGAAAATTTTAAAAAATACGAACATAAATTTGAACAATTTAAAATAAATTATAAAACAAGATGTGATAAATGCTATAAATTTCACATAACAAGGCATAGAGTAACATGCTTAAAATGTGAATTATCATTATGTAGAAAATGTGTATTAGACTTATGTAATTTTACTTTTAAAGAACAAAAAATAGAAAAGTCAAACAATAAATTCAGATAAGATAAAGAAATAATTGAACAATTATTAAAAAGAATCAAAACTCTTGAAGAAGAAATCAGTAATTTAAAAGAAAAATTACAAAATAAGAAATAACAAAGTAAAGGAAAAGGTATAATTATTCAAGAACAAGAGGAAGGAAATATTTTAGATAAATCATTAATATATGATGACTAAGAAAAGAAAAATAGATAAAGAAAATACTATAGAATTAAAAAAATGATTAAGGAATTGAAAGAATTTAAAGACAAGATAATATTGAAATATCATATAACCCATTCTAGAAGTAAAATTGTAGATTAATTACAAAATACTATAGATTTAATTACAAAAAGAAAAAGAAGACTTAATGAAGAAAATAATGAAATAAAAGAGAAAAAATTAACAATGTCACAAAAGATTACAAAAATAGAAAAAAAATAAAAGAAATACAAGATAATATAAAACAATGGGAAACTAATGACTATCTAAAACAACAAGAAACAATAGACTTTTCATTCTTACAACAAGAATTTAATCTCTGTTCATCTCCCTCTTTGAATTTAGGAATAGAAGTCTCACAACAAACTGAATCTCCATTGTTCTTATCTCTTTGGGAAATATATAACTGAAATATGTAATTTGAACATTACCCCATAGTTTGTTCATTCGCATTAGAGAAAACTGTGACAGCAAAACCAGCAGGTTCATTTGCGTTTTCTTTAATTGTGGGAACTATGTAACCAAGTCCCTAAAAAGAAACATAAACAGACAAAGGTTTGTTCATCTGAATAATAAGAGTTGTGGCTACAAAACCAGTAAGTCCATACGCGTCTCTTGTTATGGTGAAAACCTGGTTATTTTTAAACCTTAACGACATGCAAAGCATATAAATTTATTTAAATTAACAAGTTTATTTCTTGCAGAAATGGTAGGCAAAAATTTATATAATCAATCAACCTCCCTTGAACCTCAGTTAAATCTTCCTATATTCCCACCAAACTCCACTCTAAAATTCAAAACACAAGCCAACCTAAACCTGTCACAACAAGTTGTTCTTGACAATCTTTGGGCAGTAAACATGACCCAAAAACCCTTATTTCTCTATTCAACTCCTTAGCAAAATAACTTCCCCCATCATAAGGGAAATCCCTTGAGAACAGATCTCGAGGCAATCTGGGAAAAGTGCAAATCTCGAAGCACCTAGGCACATATCCCGAGGCAAATTGAATTTATTAATTCAATTAAAATTCAAAAAATTTATTAAAATTTTAAAATTTTTATTTTATCCTCTCTTGAAATTTTATTAATTTAATTAAATTTGGAAATTTTAAATTAGTCTTATCTTCTTCTGACTTGGTCAATGGAAGGTTGTGATTGGAGAAATTGAGATGATGATAAGAACGGTCAAATCTTTTTAAAAAGAAGGAATTGAAAAAGGTCAAATCTTTTTAAAAAGGAGGAATTGAAAAAGGTCAAATCTTTTAAAAAGGAGGAATTGAAAAAAGGGGGGAGAGGAGAAGCAAAAAAAAACAAAAAAGGAAAAAAGACGAAGGAGAAGGTGCAGATCTCTCTCCCTCTTCCCACATTCACATATACATGAGTATATAAAAAATTCTCGTTGCTGCCGCCGTTGCCTATCACCGCTGTGTTACCTGCCGCTGTCGCCACCACCGTTGCTGCTTGAGTGGTTGAGATAATGCCGCCAAGCATGCCAGATGCTGTTATCTTTGTGCGCTGTTGTTGTCTCTGTCACTGACACCGTCGCCGCTGTTGCTAATGATCGCTGTCGCCACCGCCGTTGCTACTTGATTGGCTGAGATAATGCCGTCAAGCATGCCTGATGCTGCTATCTTTGCGCTCTATTGTTGTCGTCGTCATCGACACCGTCGCCGCTGCTGCTAATGATCACTGTCGCACGCTGCTGCTAATCCCTGTCGACGTTGCTGCCACCATTGTTGCCATTGTTGCTGTTGTTGCTGTTGTTGCTAAGGTTGTGCATGGGCTTCGTTGTTGTGCTCTTTGCGTGTAGTCATGAAAGAAGAAAGTACTGAAATCAAGTAAAAAAAAAGAAGCAAAAAACACCAGTGCACCTACCCTTGATACACCTGCTGTTAGTTTGAGTCCTGTTCTGAATTCAACTTCGTGATAATATTGATTCAAACTAAATTCAAACTAAATAAAGTGGTCCATGACTTATCTAGTGGAATCCTAATTTAATTCTAATTGGCACTTTGAGTTGTGATCTAACTCAAACCTTTAAGTTGAGTTAATCCTTTAATAGTAAGGATTATATATAGACAGCACCAGGGGTCCCCAATCTATCGTTCTAACAAATACCTAGCTCCATCGGTGGGAGAGGACGGGATAGATTGGAAGAGTCCCTGGTTACTTTTAAGCGTGGACTCAAGACTATCGTCGTCTTCAATAATTTGCTATGGCTGGAGGTAAGTGATCCTGCTTCAGCATATAATATACGACATAGATGTCATAATTAAGTTTGATGAAAATCTAACATTTGGTATCAGAGCCAGGTTTATTACCTCTGCCTAGCATGATTAAATTCAAAACATGTATGTGTTTTTTTTAGAAATAACATGCATCAATTAGGGTTTGTATGAATTAAATCCCATAATGTTTATGCATGTTTTGTAATGAAATAAATTATGATAATTTAAGGTTTGAAAGAATTGGGTATTAGGCCCAAAATTGAACGCAATTTAAACAAGGTGTGCAAACACCCTTCTTAGACCACGGATGGGTTGCGGATGGGCCGCACGCGCGCTGGGCTTCGCCGTGCGCACTGGCTAGCTGCGCGCACGGACCGGCTCGCTGGTCTGCCTGGCCAACCGCGTGCTGGCCTGGCCGCACGCAGGCCCAGCCCCACACAGGCACACTGGCCGCATGTGCACGTGCCTGGCTGCATGCACGCACAGCACCGGCCGACCGGCGACGGCTACCCATCTGGAAAAGTTATGGTTTTTATTTTTATTTTTCCCCTAACATTAGACTTAATTATTTTATTTTATTGATTTATTAATTTGAATGATAATTTGAATAAAATAGTTTATTGGTTGTTTTTGCAAAAATTACATTACTTTATTGTATTTTTTGCATTTAAAACCTTGTTTAGTTATTTATTTAAATTTCAGGCTTTGTTTGTATGAATTATTTATACATTAAGTGCATTAATTATAATTTTTATAATTAATCATTAACATTGAATTTGTTCATGTATATGGTTAGTATGTCATGTGATCGAATGAAATTTTTGTTAAATTATGGAATAGCCACAATGTTCATGATTTTAATTTTAAAAATTGTAAATTACACATTATGAGTGTGTTGGATCACATTTAGGTTAATTGGCATAAATTTTAATTAATTATGATTAGTATAATAATTTTGCCCCACAGGGCTTTTATTGTATTTCTTATAATTAATTAGGATAAAATAATGAATAATTTTTATTACTTAAGTCGCCCACAGGTATTAAGTAATTTTAATTATTTATTAGTTATATCAGGTGGCAAGTTGTGATTAATTATGTTTGATATAATGATTTTGTCCCACAGGGATTTTATTATATTTATGTAATTAATGTGGATGAAATAATGGTTAATTTTTATTTCTTAAGTCGACTAATGGTTAATTTTTATTTCTTAAGTCGACTACAGGTATTAAGGAATCTTAATTATCCATTAGTTTTATCGATAGTTATGAATTTATTTATATTTATATCTCTGCCCACAAGCAGATTGTGATAACAAATTGGTTCATATTTTCCTTTTCGGTATGGCTTGCATTGGTAAGCATACCAACTTGTTTATTGCCTTGAATATTAAGATTAATATGTATGTTATTATAATCACCAAAATAGTCCCTGTACTTTTCTCTCTCTTCCTTTTTGTCCCTATACTCAGAAATGCTCCCGACTAGTCCCTCTACTTTTGAAAATGTGCCCACTTAGTTAAAAATGCTCCCAACCAGTCCATCTACTTTTAGAAATGTGCCCACTTAGTCTCTCTAAGTGGGCACATTTTTAAAAGTAGAGGGACTGGTTTGGAGCATTTTTAACTAAGTGGGCACATTTTCAAAAGTAGAGGGACTAGTCGGGAGCATTTCTGAGTAGAGGGACCAAAAGGGAAGAGAGAGAAAAGTAAAGGGACCAACTAGGGTATTATACCTTTTATTTATTGTAGCTATGCAATCAGGTATTTTTGATGAAAAATGTCATGTTCGTATGTTAAGGGTTATAATTATAAAGATTGGAAGGAGTTGATTCTCCTCCAGTGGGGATGCATGGATTTTGACTATGCTATAAGGAAGGATGAACCACCTGTGCCGACAGACAATAGCACTCCTGGTGCAATTGCCTTGTATGAACGATGGGAGCGATCTAATCTCTTGAGCATGATGTACATTAAGACACATATATCTGCTAGTATCCGTGGTTCAATCCCAGATTATGCAAATGTAAGAGATTTGCTGAAGGCAATTGATGATCAATTTGAATCTTCAGATAAGGCTCTTGCTAGCACTCTCATGACTAAATTATTATCCATAAAGCTCACAAGTGTTAAAAGTGTTCGAGAGCATATCATGAGAATAAGAGACTTAGCAGCTCAACTTAAGGCTTAGAGCAGATCGATTTTTTAGATGCTTACCTTGTACATTTTATCTTGCACTCTCTTCCACATCAGTATAACCCTTTCAAAATCTCATATAACACACATAAAGATAAATGGTCTATTAATGAGCTTTTGACTATATGTGTTCACGAGGAGGAAAGGTTGTTATTAGAAAAGAGTGAAAGTGTACATATGGCTACTCGAGGTAAGAAGAGAGAACGAACCAACTTGAAAAAGGATAAAGACAAATTACTTGTTTAGATTGAGAAGGTATCCAAGTGCTTCTTTTGTAAGAAGAAAGGGCACATGAAGAAGGATTGTCCGAAACTCAAGATTCATCTTGAGAAGAAAGGTACTGAAATTTCTTTCGTTTGTTATGAATCTAATATGGTTGATGTTTGTCATAACACTTGGTTGATTGATTTTGGTTCCACAATCCATATTTCTAATACCTTGCAGGGCTTCTTAAGCCGAAGGATACCGATGAAGAGTGAACAGTTTATTTATTCAGGAAATAAGATTCGTTCACATGTAGAGGCAGTCAGGACATGTAGATTAGTTTTAGATTTAGGATTGTTTTAGATTTGGAAAAGACTTTTTATATTCCTAGTTTTTCTAGAAATTTAATTTCAGTTTCACAACTTGTACCATTAGGATATTCCTTTAAATTTTATGAAACATATTTTCGTTTGTTTTATAATTCTTCTCTTATTGGGAATGGTGCATTGTGTGATGGTCTTTTTCAAATTTATTTACAAAGTAATGTTTCTTATAATGTGTTGCGTAATCAAGTAAATGTTGGTATTAAACGTAGTGTTTTGAATGATAAATCTTCTATTATGGCATCGGGAGATTGGGACATATCTCCATAAAGAGAATTGAAAAGTTGGTGAATGATAGAATCCTTGACTCTTGATTTTACCGACTTTCAAACTTGTGTGGATTGCATAAAGGGGAAGCAAACCAACAAATCTAAGAAAGGTGCTAGGAAGAGTTCATGCTTATTAGAGATCATACATACAGACATTTGTAGTCCAGAGATGGATTCGTATGGTCAGAGATACTTCATCTCTTTCATTGATGATTATTCACGCTTTATGTTTCTCTACTTGCTTGACAATAAGAGTGAAGCATTAGATGCTTTCAAGATCTTTAAAACTGAAGTAGAGAAACAATGCGGTAAGCAAATAAAGATCATGAGATCAAATAGAGGTGGAAAATATTATGGTAGGTACATAGAGGATGGACAAGCACCAGGTCCATTTGCGAGGTTTCTAGAAGAGCATGGTATTGTGGCCCAATATACTATGCCTGGCTCACCAGATCAAAATGGTGTAGCTGAAAGCCGAAACAACACTTTAATGGATATGGTTAGGAGTATGCTTAGCAACTCCAAACTTCCTCGATCTATGTGGACTGAGGCTCTTAAAACAGCAGCGTATATATTAAACCGTGTTCCGACCAAGGCAGTTTCTAAAACTCCATTTGAATTGTTCAAAGGTTGGAAACCGAGTTTGCAACATTTGCGTGTTTGGGGTTGTCCTGCTGAAATAAGAGTGTTTAATCCACATGAGAGAAAGTTGGACTCAAGGTCTGTTAGCGGTTATTTTATTGGTTATGCCGAAAAGTCCAAGGGTTATAGGTTTTATTGTCTATCATATAGCACTAGAATTGTGGAATCAAGAAACGCCAAATTTTTTGAGAATGACTTGATTAGTGGGAGTGATCAACATCTAGACTTTAGTCTTGGAGAAGATCATGAAGAAACTCCGGACACTAATCAAAGATTGATTGTTTCACATGATAACCATCAAGATTTGGAAGACATTGAAATGACAATCGTTGAGGAACCACATCCTACTGATCCAGTTGATCAAGTCCCACAACATCAATATGAAGTTATTGAGGAACAACTTCATCAAGAAGATAATGATGTAGCATTAAGAAGATCAACTAAAATTAAGAAATCGGCAATATCTAGTGATTATGTTGTGTATTTACAAGAGTCTGACTATGATTTTGGAGCCGCTAATGACCTTAAAATGTTGTCACAAACCATTGGTTGTAGTAATTCTAAGTTATGGTATGATGCTATGAAGGATGAGATGGAGTCCATGGCACATAATAGTGTTTGGGATCTAGTCAAGTTGCTTGAAGGGGCAAAAGCCATTGGGTGTATGTGGGTCTACAAAACTAAAAAGGACTCGTTGGGCAACATTGAGCGTTACAAGGCTAGATTGGTTGCTAAAGGATTTACTCAGAAAGAGGGCATCGATTATAATGAGACTTTTCTCCAGTTTCGAAAAAAGACTCGTTTCGTATTATAATGGCATTGGTTGCTCATTTTGACTTGGAATTACATCAGATGGATGTGAAAACGGCTTTCCTTAATGGAGATCTAGATGAAGAGGTCTTTATGAAACAACCTGAAGGATTCTTCTCTAGTGAAGGTGAAAGTTTGGTTTGTAAGCTTAAGAAATCTATATACAGACTGAAACAAGCATCCCGACAGTGGTATTTGAAGTTCCACGATGTTGTCTCATCATTCGGTTTTGTTGAGAACATTAAGGATCAATGCATATACTATAAAGACAATGGGAGTAAGTTTTACTTTTTAGTCCTATGTGTTGATGATATTTTGCTTGCAACCAATAATAAGGGTATGTTGCATGAGGTGAAGCGATTTCTCTCTAAGAATTTTGATATGAAAGATATGGGCGAGGCATCTTATGTCATTGGCATTAAGATACATCGAGACAGATCCCGTGGTATTTTAGGTTTATCTCAGGAAGCCTATATTAATAAAATTCTTGAGAGATTCCGGATGAAAAATTATTCACCTAGTGTTGAGCCTATTGTGAGAGGTGACAAGTTTAACTTAGACCAGTGTCCTAAAAATAACATGGAAAAAGAATAGATGGAAAACATCCCATATGCTTCAGCCGTTGAAAGTCTTATGTATGCTCAGGTCTATACAAGATCGGACATTGCATATGCTGTGGGGATGTTGGGAAGATATCAAAGTAATCCAGGGATTTACCACTGGAAAGATGCAAAGAAAGTAATGAGGTACCTTCAGGGTATGAAGGAGTACAAGCTTACATACAGAAGATCAGATGACTTAGAAGTCATTGGGTACTCGGATTCAGATTATGCTGGCTGTCTAGACTCTCGGAGCTCAATATCCAGTTATATTTTCATGTTGGCCGGTGGTGCTATCTCATGGAGGAGTGCAAAACAAATTTTGGTTGCTACTTCCATTATGGAAGTCGAGTTTGTTTCATGTTTCGAGGCGAGTTCTCCGGCCGTATTTGGTTGAGGAGTTTCATATCAGGGCTTAGAATCATTGATTCTATATCCAAGCCATTAAGGATGTTTTGTGATAATTCTGCTGCTATGTTTTTCTCTAAGAATAATAAGAGTGGTAGTCGAAGTAAACACATCGACATCAAGTATTTGGCACTAAAGGAACATGTGAATGTCGGTGAAGTAACCATTCAACACATTAGCACAGAGTTGATGATTGCGGATCCTTTGACGAAAGGAATTGCACCGAAGTTGTTTAGAGATCATGTTGAACATATGGGACTTGGTTCTTCTCTATGAACAATTAGTATCACTTTAGTATTGAACTCTCATAACATTTATTTATTTATTTACTTGTCTTCTCTTTAAGCGTATACATTAAGTTTGAGAATGACAATTATTAAGTTTATGCATTATTATTTTGCATGTGTTGGACCCGAATAAGCATCTGGCTTATTCATTATGATAAAATGCCATATATAGGTTTTACATTAGAGAGAGAGATTGCATCGTAATGCATGGAAGGTAATACTCGGTTATAATGATGACTTACCGCCATGATTCGTGTAATTTATTTCTTTGATGTAGAACATACTGATTCATAGGTTAATGTGAATGGATATTAAGACACCTGATAATTTTGGACCAAGTGGGAGAATGTTAGTTTGAGTCCTATTCTGAATTCAACTTCGTGATCATATTGATTCAAACTGAATTCAAACTAAATAAAGTGGTCCATGACTTATCTGGTTGAATCCTAATTTAATTCTAATTGGCACTTTGAGTTGTGATCTAACTCAAACCTTTAAGTTGAGTTAATCCTTTGATGGTAAGGATTATATATAGACAGCACCAGGGCTCCCCAATCTATCGTTCTAACAAATACCTAGCTCTATCGGTAGGAGAGGATGGGATAAATTGGAAGAGTCCCTGGTTACCTTTTAAGCGTGGACTCAAGACTCTCGTCGTCTTCAACAATTTGCTATGGTTGGAGGTAACTGATCCTGCTTCCGCATATAATATACGACATAGATGTCATAATTAAGTTTGATGAAAATCTAACGCCAGCAAGATCGGCAGGACGATATTCTCATGCTTATGAACTAGAAAGCCATATGACAATCACCACCTCCGGTTTTGATCTTGTGGAGACAAATCAAAGAAGAAGAAAAAAACAAAAGTCCAAGAGTGATATCAATCATCAATAATATTGAAGCACAAAATTTTTGAAGAAAAATAGAGAAACAATTTTGATTTGCTAACATTGTTTTGCCATTAAAACCCCATTGTTTTCTCTCAGTTATGCTCATTCAAGCAATGCAAGACAATATACATTTTTTTCTATGGAAATCTTGATACATGCCAACTGATGCTCTTAAAAAAAATCCAAGCATATATCACCTGAGAAACAGAGAAAAGCTAAAGAGAGATCGAGATCCAGGGCGGCCAACCCCAAGGTCTTCTGCAACATGACCATCGGCGGCACTCCGGTAGGCTGGATCGTGATGGAGGTGTACACCGACGTGGTCCCCAACACGATGGAGAACTCCCGCACTCTCTGCGTAGGCTCGCGGTCATCGTCAATGTCGTTGACCAGAACCGAGCTCTGGTCGATGTACCTTACATACACCTCTCCTTGACTGAGAGCAAGATTGGCATACCTAGGATCCCCAAGAAGAAATTACTTACTGCTGCCAAGGAAGCAACAGATGTTAAGAACAAATGGGACAACAGCTCATAAGAGCTTCCTTAAATGACTTTGATAGGTTCAAGGTCATGTTGGCCAAGATCAAGAGGGAAGGTGCTATCATGCAGAAGCTCACCAAGCTGAAGAAGTAGAGTGCATGAATTTTTTTGCTTTTATATCGCCATCTAGAATTAAATGTGTTTGAGTTCAACATCAATTCAGTTAAGGACTTATTCTTCTTTGAACTCAATTTTTACACTCCATCTGTTCAGTCTCATATCAAAATGGTAAGCTCTGATTAATAAAAATAAATAAATAAAAATTAAATTAAATAAAAAATTGCATGGGAAGGACGTGGTGGCTACTTTGTTTTTGGCAGAACATGCAAACTCAAAAATAAGACACATAGCAAACGGAATTTAAACAAAATTTCATTTGTAATAAATAGAAGCATGAATGGAGGATCATTTATATAAATTAAAAAAAATTTTAATTAATTTGCATGAGACACATAAAACAAAGTTTGCACATTTGCTGTCATTCAAAGGTGTATAAATTCAAAGTTGAATGGCCCACCATGAAAGAGACATTAAAAAAAAAATAGCTGCATAGAGTTCTAGTCAGAGTGCTTCTTTGCACTTACCCTCCGTTTGGTTCACGGAATAGGCATGGGAATGGCAATGGGAATGGTGGATGGGGATTGTGGATGAGAATAAAAGTATGGGGATAAGAATGAAGATAGTGTTTGGTTGGAAGGAACAAAAAGTGGGTATGAAAAAAAGTAAGAAAGAGAAATCTTGTAAAATTACCTTTATACCCTTTAATGTAAATAAATGATATTACATATAATAGTTAATTATATTTAAATATAACTAATTTTTTTAATTTACAAAATAATTTAAACAAAATTATTCATTTTAATTATTATATTTAAAATATAATTTAATTATTATATGTTCTTATTATAATTATTAAAATAATTAATCCATTTATCAAATTTAATTTTTATAATTATTATATTTGAGAAACATTTGGCAACGTAACAATCACTCAAATAAATATATAAATAAATAAAAATTCAATGATACATGAGCAATGACACAAATATATGCAATATACCATAGAACACAGACATTATCATCCAATACAACATGCAATTAAACCAAAATTGACAATAATTCATAAAAAAAAATAATTACTTCATGTAATTTGTCCAACAAAACATAAATAAAGGAAATGAAAAAGTAAAACAATATCAAAGAAAAAAAAAATGTTCTACAATGGAGGCAGCCAAAACACCAAATATGAATCATGTTTTTATTTATTTATTACTGAAAGCAACCAAGGCACAAACTGGTTTACAAGCATATGATTTACACTACGATACAAGCTTCTCATTTCCTTAATTACATAAACAAAAACTCAAGCTCACAAACAACTTGTGATCTTAAAGAATACCTGACATCCAATTAAATCAACAAACCAAAGTATAATTCACATTCAAAATAACAAGGTGACACATAAAATATATACCTGACATCCAATAAAATCAACAAACCAAAGTATGCCTGACATTCAAAATATAATACATAAAATCTGGTAATACATTACAAGGTGACACATAAAATCCAGTACATCAATATAACAAGTTCTTACAAAAGCATGAATTAGAACGAAGACATTACAACATATATAAAGTCCATAGAAATTTCAACACTAAACTTAACATTAAATCTTCACTAATATAATTCACATTGTAGGTGGGCTATATCCCAATCTTGCTAGAAGTACATGACAAAAAGGCAGCTTCATGTTGCCCGGTAACTCCATAAAAGTCTTAAGTTCATCTTCATATTTTGGTAAAACCTGCAAAATAAACATCATTTCATGAATGGAAAGCCCTTCAACCATTCGAAGTATTTGACGTAGTAATTGTCGCCTCTCTTCATGCTCCTCACGATAAGCTTTTCTCGCGACAACTACTTTAGTCATTGATTGAAATCATGGTCCTACTATTTCTATGAAATTTCTAAAATTTTTAGAAATTGAATCCATAGCGGGGTCTTTCTCAATGCTTTTCCTTTTTTCGACGTGTTTTTGATGTACTAGCCTCTGAAGCCATAGGTGAAGGATTTGCATTAGGTTCTTCTGTGGGTATGGTAAATTGATCATCTGGAGTTTGAGAGAAACCAGTGTCTTCATCCAAATTAATGCTTTCATGTGCATATTGCTCCGCATCATGGCCAATATCTCCTCTTGCTTTGCCGTGTGCCCTATCTTTGGTGAATACGGGTGCCAAGTCATTGAAAAAAGTGAAAGATTTTCCGTAGAGGCCAGCTGTTTCTTTATGATTCTGTGTACCAATTGAAAAATAAATAAGTTAATAATATTATGAGCATATCTCTCAAAAATTACCAAATGCATTTATACATACCTTAACATATTCATCGTATGCACTTTTCTCGCACTCAATAGTGGCCTTTTCATAATTCCAAATGAAGCCACTCATTTGTAGTATATCAGCAATTGCAGTAGTTTGCTTCCTTAATAACTTCACACATGACTCAATATTGGGCGAAGCTTTTAAAGTGCTTTGTGGAAGCTTATCTTTTATCATTCTCTCCATTTGAACAAGATAACCATTGCGAAACCCATTCTCGGCTCGCCACATAGGATTCGTTGATAGTTCCACTAAGGCTTCAATGTGAGCTTTGTCTTCATCCGCTCTGCAGTAGTGTTTATTTTGTCCCCGGCGTCCTACTTGTGAATCTGAATCCATACTAAACAAAATTAGGAAGACAATACATTATTTGAATTCATACCTTACTAACCATATAATATATATTTAAATAGAATAATAAGTAATGCTATGTAACAAATCATTCCTATGCATATATAATTTTTACATGTCATGTCTATCATTTGCTTCAAATCCAGTCAACATAATATTCATCCAAACATACTTTTCCATTGAATTATTTAATTAATTTGAGAAGTAATAGATATTCCAATTTAGATAAACCACACCAAACTCAATGAAAATATTAATGTAAAACATTACCACATGATTACATAAACAAAACCAGAATTACACAGTATCAAATAAAAGTAACACACAGTTAGAAAAAATAAAAATAGAAGTTCAATAAGCAACACACATTACATAGTATCAAATAACAAAATTAACTTGATTGCCACAAGTTAAACATATTTATAGCCATGTCACGCCTAAACTGAGTCCAAACATCCGTTGGATTAATGGCTGGAATGTTGTTGGTCTCATTTTCATGCCCTCTTCTAGAGTTAAATCCTCCAGTTCATTTTCCATAGGATCTTCAGCCATCTCTCTTCTAATAAAGTTATGTAACAAACAACACACATTAATGATTCGCCGTTGGGTAACAATACTATAAAAACTTGGACTTGATAGAATTTTCCAATGAATTTTTAGGAGACCGAATGTTCTCTCAATTACATTCCTAGCGCTAGCGTGTTTCATGTTAAAAAACTCCTCATGTGTACGTGGCTGACATCCATCATTCCAAGAACTCAAGTGGTATCGCTGTCCTCGGAAAGGTGCAAGAAAACCAGGGCAATTTGCATATCCAGCATCCACCAAGTAGTAAAACCCTAAACAAGTAAAGATTTCTTATTAGCCAATGGTTTTGGGGTTATTTTCTTGTTGAGATTTTGAAACCAACCAGAGGACAATTAATTTACCATTGGAAACTTTTAATCCATTGCGCTTTCTTATAGCATCTCTAAGAACTCGGCCATCATGAGCTGAGCCCTCCCAGCCAGATAGGACGTATATAAATTGCATGTCTTGACTACATACAGTGAGTACATTAGTAGTGATTTCAGATTTCCTTGATCTATATCTTGGTTGATCAGCTTTAGGAACATTCACTCTTATATGAGTTCCATCTAATGCTCCAAGACAATTCTACATTAAATAAAAGACGAATCCTTATCTGTAAAACAACCATAATAAATAAAAATTAATAAAACAAAAATATAAAAAACCATATGAAATTGAAATATTTACCGTAAACCACTTCCATGTAAAGTCAGTTTAATTTTCAGGGATTGGTTCGGCTTTCTTTAGTAGGACGCCTTGACAAAGAATAATTGACCTCAAAACCGCATGAAAATGTCTACTAACTGTTTCTCCAGACCGGACGAAATCAAATTTAATTATCCTGTTTTTCACATGATGTGCTATGATATTCAAGAACATCGCAATCATCTCTTCAATCATAACATTTCTTGTGCCTCGTAACCCACCGGTCATAGTTAGTAGTTGGCATAGTCTATGAAAACTACGTCGATCCATACGCAGTTTATCAATGCATTTAACATCACTATCATAAACCACACGATGTAGGTAGTCATATTGTTTGCGACGCCTAATGGGTGATGACTCAAGCTCTTGTTCAATCCTGCTATTTCTAAGAGTGTGTTGCTTTATTGCGCATGCAATGATTACGATCTTTACTACGAAGAGGAAGCACATATGCATTGCATATAGCTGTAGTTCTTCAAATTCATCCATATTCTCAATGTCCATCTCTAAAATAGGAATTAAAAAGTATGTTAATTTTGACATCCATAAATTGGGTCACATTCTATATACATATATGTAATTTATATTATAGTTATTAAACAGACTTAGCAAACATATGTATTTGGGCCTTTTGTTTTTCATGTTCATTTTATTCTTCCATGACAACAACTAGGAGACAGCAAATATGATAATTCAAATATACTTTTTGTTTCAAGAGAATTATTAAAGCCATATAAAAAAAACCAAACAAAACAAAACAAATAAAGACAATTTACATCAATTATATTGAAGTAAACAACAAGCATGTGCCAGACTTTCTCCTCTTTTAAATATACACAAATATTAAGAGAAAAAACAAGTAGAAGCATGGTTTTTTTTAAAAAGCAATTTCCAACCTCATCATGATTGCACCATTTATGTATTTGACTAACAAACCAAAATTAATTAGTACTGACATCTAACCTTATCATACTCACTATTATTTTTTTTTTAAAGTCAGCATACACTAACATCATCTTCATCTTCATCTTAAAGCAAAGACCATTAAAAACAACTCCAACTACATGCCCATACAATTTCCCACAACTTACCAGCAATATTACTCCTTTTCCACCTTTTTTTCTCAACTTCTCTCACTGCCCTAACTTCCAACTCCATTTTCTTTACTACTTTTCCACTGAAATGCAATTCACTTATGTTGCACAGGAACCAACTAATGAAGACTCGGTGAAAGCCAGGAGAAGTTCACGCCCAATTCAGAAGATAAAGCATACCATGTTCGCCGATTTTGTTATGAGTTTAATGATTAGTATAATTCATTAATAAAGTTGTTAAGATTGTAATTAAGGGCTATGAAGTTGTTAAGGGGTCTGTTATTTCTTTAGAGTGTGTCTTGGCATAGGAGATATTTGATGAAATGCCAAATGAGTAGTTTGTTATTTTTCTGATAAGTTTGTTACACCTATGTAACATCCCTATATAGCAACGATAATGAATGGAGATATGATATCTTTTTGCTAGAACCTCCCGCTCCTCTATCTTTCTTCTTCTTCATTTCCTCTTTCCCTCTTAGTCCCATCTTTCTTCTCCAACTCCACCCCCTCATTTTTCTCCCTCCTCTTCTTCCTCCTACTTTGAATCCATTCCAACTCTTTCAAATACCACTGGCCCTAATTCTCCAAACATTGAGAAGATGAAAAGAAAAAAGAGAAGGAGAATAGGAGGTGGAGAAGAAGGGTTTCATGTGAGAGTGTGGCTATGGTGAAGGAGTCCAAAGATCCAACCATCAAGAACATCCAAAAATCAAGAACCATGCATAAAATAAATAATTCATGATGAACCAAAGAAAGAGAACAAAATCTTACCTTGTTGAGCTTCTCTGGGAGAAGAATTTCACCACTAGTCTTTAATGCGGCAGCGAGGGCAGGCGGACGAGAGATTTGGACGGCTGTGTGGACGATGAGACAAGAGGAAGAAGCAACCGAAAGGAGAAATTAGGGCTGTAATAATTTTTTTTATTTTATATAAAAGGTGTAATTTTTTTATTTTTAGAGGGTATATTGGTAATTTTGTTATCAGGGTTTATCAATCCCCCCAAAATTGGGGGGTTTGCTGGTTCCAGGTTGTGGGGGGATCAAACCCCTCCACAAACATGGTCCCACTTCTTTTGGTGCATACCCAAACATGGGTATGCACCAAAAGTGGGAGTGATCCCCATGCCTTGGGGATGACTCCCTCAATCCAAATGTATAGATAGAGTCGTCATTCCACCATCTTATCATTCTTAGTTTTCGGAGTCTAATTTGATTCATTTCGTTTGTTGCGATTGTTTTCCATTTTTTGTATTTTATTCTTATATTCCGTATTATAAAATTTTGAAATTAGCCTTCAAGAAATCAGCAGAGTTAGAGATAGATTTATGAAACCAAGAAGAATGAGGGAGTTTTTTTTTTATATTCCAGGAATGCTAACCCCTTACTTGGTTTTAAAAATATCAACCCAAATCTTGCTATTAGAGTAAATAACAACAAAATCATTCTTAGTCATAAGGGAGTGTTTCACCAACCTGAGGTCACGAATACCCAGGCCCCCCTCAACTTTACTAAATGTAGATATTATTAGAGTCGATGTGTAATTTACACGTGTGTTTTAAAGAACAAATTTAATTGTTTTTATAGATACTATTAGAGTATATGTGTAATTTACATGTAGTATGTTTCAAGGAACAAATTAAATTGTTTTTATTATATTTAAATTTTTATTTATTTAATTATGATAAAATAATTGAAAAAAATTTAATTACACTCATTTGTTTGTTTGTCCAATTAAAAATTAATTCAGTTGTTGTGGAATTAAATTTTTATTTATTTTTTAACACTATTTAATATTTTTTAGATAAAATAATTGATAAGAAGAATAATAAATCTTTTACATTTTTAAATTTTTCTTGGCAAATATATGACAAGCAGCCCCATTTAAAGAAAATCAATGCACATGTGTGGAGTCAACATGCAACACACATGTCCTCACTTTGAGTAAGTTTTAGGATTTGATCTCAGTCCTTTCAAAATGAACACTCTACGCAAAGGACCCAGTTTTAAAAGTCCAAGAGGCGATTGGCTAAATTTTTTAAAATGGTTCAATTTGGTTTTAAATAATCTAAAATTTAAGTAGGTTGAGAAAATCTAGAAAGAATAAAACCCAAAAAAAATCTTCTTAATGAAAAATAAACTATACAATTTACTTTAGTTAAATTTAGTCATCGATCTTATCGGGTTGGTCGGATAAGGATTAAGACATCACTACTTGTGCATCTAGGAAGAGATGGTTTTCTTTAAGAGATTGCATTTGGTGTTCACAGGAATTTTTTTTTTCTCAAACTCAATATTTAAAAAAAAAAATCCGGTCCATTTGACACATGAAATTTGAAGTACAACTAAGCATAAGTTTTTTACCTATTTGTTTTGCAAATAGGATAAGGACACATCCGGAAAGAGGTAATTAATTAGTTTTTTTTTCTTTTTACCTCAAAAATCATAGTACAAAAATTATGCTAAGTTATTTCCAAACAAAAAGACAAAACTATTCTGGATTAATATAAAAAAATAGCTAGATTATCTTTAAGGTATCTATTAGAGAATTGAGTACCTCTGCTTTAAGGTTTTTTGGACCCAAAGACCTTTAATACTGAAATAATCTATTTTACGATTGTTGGATATGAATGATCCTTGCTATGTGGGATATTGGTAAATAGAAACTTGCAAGTAAAACAAAATTTCATATTAAAAGTAAGAGAACTTGATCTTGAAGACGAGAAGAAACAAAACCGAGGCCTATGTAGCACACAGTTTTCTTAAAAGCAGATTCGCCACTCTTCGGTGCTTGGGTTTGAATTGGTGCCTATTTCCCATGATACAATGGTCTTCAGTTGTAAGCCAACACACTTTACAACTCTGACAAACTGAATTATATGAGCTCTATCATACGGAACTTAGGCTTTCTATGAGAGAATAAGTGAAAAAAAAAAAGAAGTGAAGTGCATGTCTTTCTACTCTAGAACTGTCTTTTTATTGTATTGTATTTTTGTATCTTGTATTTTATATATCTAAAGTTGAAAATTGAGACCCTTTATATAGCCTTGGAGACTAACCCTTGGAATTCCAAACTTAATTCTAGAATTCAAAAGGCTTGAGACCTTTCAAATTCTATGAAGTTGAAAAACTCTTCAAATTCTAACTTAATTCTAAAATTCCAAAAGTTTGAAATCTTTTAAATTCTATGAAGTTGAAAACTCTTCAAATTCCAAAACCATTAGAATTCTTCAACCTTTCAAATTCCATTCAAAATTAATTTCCCAACAATATCAGATCTCAACAAAACTTAAATAAAAATTTTGTAACGTCTATTAAATATCAAACATGAGACAAAACGAGCGCAAACATTTATATTGTAACTCAACAATTTGTATTATTCTATTTTTATCTATGAATCAAATCGACCCTTAATATTATTCCCAACAAATATTCTCTCAGTGTGTGTCTCCATATTTTTCAAACTTTAACTTATGTTTGTATCTTTGTTTGTATATCTACATTATGTTAAGGCTAATATTTATATTGTCACTACAACAATACCTTAGCAGTAAGATACTTTAACTCCCATGTATAAGGTCGAAGGTTTGACTCTCTAATAAAAAAAAATGGTGTGTATGTGAGGTGCTTTGTCCACATTATCAAAAGATATAAATAAATTAATTAATTAATATTTATATTAAATTGTTATATTATGTAGTGCTGCTGTTTTAAGAGAAAGAAAGGCTTGCATTTCATGTTGCCTCATTCCCTTCCCTGGGTTTTGATTTGTTGATAGTAGAACTTTAGATATCTCTCGTCATTAAAACATTAAAAAACAAAAAAAAATGTTAGTTTTTGATAATATAAATCATTCACTTTAGTATTTAAATTAGAAAGAAGTATTTATCTTTGAACAATATTAATATATTTATTTTGATTTTTAAACTACACAAATATTTACTTGTGGTTTTTAATAAAACCATTAAATTATAAAAACAATAAATGGACAAAATATTATGCCAAAGTTTTTTTTTTTCTTTTGGAAAAAAGAACGTTAACCACGTGTTCTCAAAGATAAGAGGGGGTTTAATTTGCTTTAAATTAGTTTGAAAGGAAAAAATGCATGAAAATAATACTTTCCTAACATAGTTGAAAATAATATCACTTCGAGTAATCTTAATGTTTATTTTACAGAAAATGTAAGAGGATTGAAGTGGGGGATTTATATGTTGATCACTTATTGCACTTTAGTGAAAAAAATTCTAAAATGAGTTTAATTTAAAATCAAAGAACATATTGAAGCAACTAAAAATAACACTTCTCTGCTATAGAGCAAATGAGTAATTGGAGTAAAAGAAACCAATCTATTTTAATAACTTCTTGATCACTTCCAATGAACAACTCTTAGAAAAAGTCAAAAAACAAGAAAAGGAATGGGTATAATCTGATTTCTCCTATTTCGGAATTTTTTTTATCATTAAATAAGGGACATGTTATTCTCTCACCTCATTAATTCTTCCATTTTGTACCATAGCCATAGTGGTGCAAAATGAACAGAAAGTGAGGAAGTGATAAATTTTTTTTTAAAACAATATAGCTCATCATAAAATTTTGGATAAAACCCTAATTTTTATTTTTATAAGAAAATAATTGAAAGTTTGATTACCATGAGTTGAAATTTGATGCAGAATGGCGAATTGTCTTTCTTATTTTGTTAATTTTTAAAATTTACATAAACTCCTCGAAAAAAATTAGAATATGTAAATTTAAAGGAAAAAAAAAATCACAGTTATATAATTTTAAATTAATAAAATTAAATATTATTTTGAACAAAAGAAAACTGTAATTTTTTTATTTTTTTTTAAAATGAATTAACCACATGTATTATTTTAAAAATAAACAACTATCCACTAGAAGTGGGGAAAAAAGTTATACTATTTTTTATATTTCATTTTCATCGTCGTTGCTCAAATATTAAGGACATTTATATATAAAAATAGTACAACTTATATAAAGAGAATTTTTTTAACCAAAAAAATATTTTTTGGGGTTGTTATATTAAAAAAAAAATGAAACGTAACAAAATTTTTTTCAAAATTATATAAACTATAAGAATTTATGAATAATGATTTGAAGTATAAAGTTCACTTTCAGAATTCTTACTTCCATAGAAATTAACACAAAAATGTTAAAAATTGTTCGTTTGAATTGAATTTAGACTTCCATTCCACTTTACCATTTTGACCACCTTCTTACAAATGAATTGTCATAAATATCAAAATAAACATTAGATATAGCGCAAATGCCCTTTGTGGATTTTTACCTTTTATTTTATTTTATTTTATTTTTTAAAATTGCATTTTGAATATTAAACTCAAAAACTATATACCTTAATAAAATGTTTTTCCTCTAAAAATATATAAACCAATATTTAAGAGATCTGAAATTCAAGTTTTATTGAACATAATGATAATAATGGGGTGCCAGTAGTGGGTGCAGACTTATTATTCAAACATAATATCACCAGTTGAGGATGTACGGATTATATGATTAATTTTTGGTCCGCATATTACTTTTCATAACCCTTATTATTTGCATAAAAAAAATTATGTAACTTTTAAAATTATCACCAAATCATCAAAATAAAACAAAGGTAAGATTACAAACCCCAGTTCTGCATTCTGCAACACCTGTCCAAAACAGCACAATAGTGGGGCTAATAAGAAGCATGTGCAAGTAACCACAGACACAGGAAACAGAATTAAATTATTATGTAACTTTTGTAACAACATATGACCCAAAAGAAGAAAAAGAAGAAAAATAACAAAGAAGTTTAATGGAGGAGTTCAATTCCAAAAATTATTAATGATTGCCATCTGAAGGTGGGCAACAATACATCAACAGCTCTTCTTTCTTTGTCCTCTACCAGTGACTAAGGAGAAATTGGGATATATTATTTTCTTGTAGTAAATGATCCATTAAAGAGAATTGCAACCAGACAAATTTTTAATTTATGTAAATAACCTTTTTTTTATAATTTAAATGTTGTTGATTTTTTTTTTAAATATTATTGGTGTAAGATTAAAATGTTTTTGTAATATTTTGATATAAGGTAAGAGTGAATGCACTCTTAAAACGCTCCAAAAAATAATTTTAAAAATATTAATTAATAAATTGCAAATAATAAGCATGCAACTAACGGCACAGAAAAAATTATTTTTTTTTTTAATTTTTATGAATATGATAAGCACAAATATAATCAGAGATGTGTACAGTGTGCATAGGGGTATGAAATAACAATCCACTCATATGCCCTCACCCTGGTAACATGGGAATTAAATGATAAACTTGTTTCACAACCTGAAATATTTGCCAACATTTGATATTTTTTAATTAAAAAAAATGAAAATTTTGTAAATCAAATAATAATGTAATTGGACCAAAAAATCATTTGGTAAAAATAGTTAGTGAGATGACTCATTCATCACGGTTGATAAAATTCTTAAACAAATAATGCTCTCAATAAATAATGATAGCAAAGTACATATTATAATGCACTCAACAAATAATGATAACAAAAGTACATAATGAAGAGATCCTAAAAATTTATTAGTTTGGAAATATAATTCCTTCATTTATGAAAGAGAAAAAAAAAAAACATTATAATCAAAATAGCAAAATGCAAAGAAGAAAATTACGCCTTGTTTTTACAAGTATTACATGAGATTTTAAGTATAAATTGAGAATATAAAAATCACTTTTGCTGCAAAATTTTTTCTTTCTTAAATCTCTATCTTTCATCATAAAAACATTAATCTAATTTTATCTTATTCACTGCTATTTCCCATATATTTATAGTTATTCAATTTTACATTTTAGTATTTTGAATAATTTGTAATTAACTTGAGACTAAATCACATATTTTTCAATTATAGGAAAATCAATCTCCCTATCAATTCATTATTAATTTGAATTTATATTTCAAAAGTAATGATCGTAAATGAATAAAAATACTCTAAATATCCTAAAAATTCCAGTCAAATTTGGGTATTCCGAAAACATTCTTCTTTTTTTTCAGACAACTTACTTCTCAGTCTTTCTTTTATAAAGGTAGTTGATATTGACAAAAATGCCTCTTAGATTTTTAAGTAGAAAAATGTAATGTTAAACTAAAAGACATATATCAAATATAAAAGCAAATATTAAACAAAAAGATATTATATATTAAGTAAAAACATATGTTGTTACATGTAAACATGCAATGTTAAGCGAAAAATATACTTATTAAACAAGAATTATATGACGGGTGAGCTGCAGTGACTAAAAAAAATAAACTAAAAAAATATAAAACTGTCTCAAAAATTCAAATATCGTATACTTATAATTCATTTTCCCATAAAAATATGGGATATAATAAATAAATAAATAAATAATTCTGAATAACTGCAGCAGAGATAAATAATTTTTTAATTGATATGCTCGCGTGCCAAACACTACTATGCATAAAACATATATTTAAATATTAATAACTATTTTTATCAAAAGAAGAAAAGGATGAATAAAATAAAAAAAAGGGAAAATTCTTGTCTTTGAATTCACGCGTAGGGAACCTGTTGGTTTCTTGACCGTTTTCTCCATTGACTCCCTGCAAAAAAAATAAAACCTTATTTTTCATATAGACCCTTGTAAATTTTAAAAACTTTTATCTTTCTAGACCCTTGTTCTTCTGCAGTTTTAATTATTTTAGAAACTTATGTGTAAATTTTATGAGTTGACAAGATTTTAAAAAATAATCAATATTTATATAAAAAATTAAATATTGCATAATAAGTTTTAACACATAATAGATGATTCCAAACAAACAAACACAGATTCCAACTAAACTAATTTATTAAATAATTATACTAAACTCGAGATTAAATTAAATCCAACCTAGTAATTCATTAATTAGTTAAGCATCCATTTGTTAGATTGCTTCACATAAAAGTTTATATTTTCTTAAAATCTAAAAAAAGTTAGTGTTAAAAAACAATACAGATCTAGCAACAATTATTTATTTTTCGAATCCCCATTATAAATTCTATCCATATATGTTTTGAGTTTAAACTTTTTAATAATTTTTAAACTGTTTATTCTATATACCAGATCATTCAAATAAGCAACAGTACTGTTTATAAGTAAAAATATCATTTATTATTTATTTTATTTTTACTATTATGGTCTTATGTACTACAGTAAAATATATAGTATATATATCGTAAAAGCTAAGAAGGAAAAAAAAATTTGGGGTGAAAAATCATATGATTATTCAATTTTGCTAAATAGGGACAAATTTTTTTTTTTTTTCATTTTTAAACTATGTGATTTCTCAGTCAAAAATAAAAAATATTATTAACAATATTCATTTCATTTGAAAGTGGATCCATAAGATATCATTTATGACTTTTTCTTTTGTTAGAGAGGAAAATCACATTTAAAAATATCCTCCATCCCTATTTTACAAAAACTGAAAAACACAAGTGTTTTTAAATTTTCTGAAAAATTTTTCTAACAAAAATTTCAAAGGGAAATGGATTCGCATATAATTATAAAAATGTTACAGGGTTGCACATATAAAAAAATCACATGTGAATAATTAATTAGCAGATGTCACAGGGCCGTCTGCATAAAAGCAACATCTCCACGTTTCCCAGGGAAGCTTGGAGTTCAAATAAATAAATAAAAAAATGGTGGGGCCCGCACACGTTGCTCCAAAAAAGCAAGTGACAAACAAGAACACGAGGGAATCACAACGATTGAACGGCGAGCAAAAGGCCTCTTTGAATTTGAGAGGGCTCTCGATAAACTTTGATTCCAAAAACACAGATAAGAAAAACCCAAAAAGAAAAAGAAAAGTTCTACAGATAATGACACCAAACATGGAGACCAGAAGATCTTCAACCCCTAAGTTTCCGCAATCTTTTCCTTGTACGCTAAGATTTCTTTTGCTCTCTGGTTGCGGATTCTGTGAATTTTCTGGTTTTTATTGTGTTTTTGGATTTGTTTTGAAGGAAATTAGGGTACGCTAAGATTTCTTTGCTTTCTGGTTGCAAAATTCTGTGAGTGGTTTTTTTATTGTGTTTTTGGATTTGTTTGAAGAAAAAAATTAGGTGCGCTAAGATTTCTTTGCTCTCTGGTTGTTAATTCTGTGAATTTTGTGATTTTTTTATTGTGCTTTTTGGAGTTGTTTGAAAAATTAGGGTTTTTGGGCTTTGATTTGAGGGATTTAAGGTTTGATTGAAGAGGATTTTGGGAAGGGGATTGAGGGATTGAGGGGGGTTGGAGATGGGGAGGCCGGCGGGGGAAGAAGAAGAGGCAATCAGTGGGAGGAGGGAGATCAGAATGAGTCGACGCCGAAGCTACAAGTCCAGTGAAACAAACCCTAGAGTGTTTGATGATGATATGAATATCTTCATTGAGATGGCGCAGGAGTTGAAGGAAGAGGGGAACCGTTTGTTTTCAGAAGAGGGACCATGAGGGAGCTTTGCTCAAGTATGAGAAGGCTGTGAAGCTGCTTCCCAAGAACCATGCTGATGTTGCATACTTCAGGAGCAATATTGCTGCTTGTTATATGCAGATGGGGCCGGAGGAGTATCCTCGTGCCATTGATGAATGTAATTTGGCTCTTGAGGTTTCCCCAAAGTATAGCAAGGCTCTGTTGAAGCGGGCGAGGTGTTTCGAAGCTTGTGATCAGTTGGAGTTGGCGTTTAAGGATGTGGATGCGGTGCTGAGTGTGGAGCCGCATAATCTTATGGCTTTGGAGATCTGTCAGAGGATTAAGGAGGAATCAGAGAAGAAGGGTATCAAGTTGGAGGAGAGGGCTGTTGTGGCTCAAGAAGAGCATGTTGTTGTTAAAGAGAAGTCGTTGAGGAAGAAGAAGAGCCATAAGGTTGAGGATAAGGCTGTGGTGGAGGAGGGGCTGTGTGGTAATGGCAAAGATGAAGCTACAAGGATTGTCAAGGAAGATAAGAAAATTGTTGTTAAGGAAGAACCGGCTTTGGTTGTTGACGAAGAGCCTGCAAAAGTTGTGAAATTGGTGTTTGGAGAGGATATACGAGTCGCTCAGTTACCAGCTAATTGTAGCCTGTTACAATTGAGGGAGGTCATTCGAAAACCGTTTTTCCAAAGACGAGGGCTTTTACTCATCAAATACAGGGATAAAGAGGGGGACTTGGTTACAATCACAACGACGGAAGAGTTAAGGTGGGCTGAAGAATCTGCTGATCCACATGGTTCAGTCAGGCTGTACTTGGTGGAAGTAGATCCAGGGCTTGAGCCGGTGGTTGAAGAAGAGGGAAAAGCTTCAGAGGGGCGGGGGCTTGAGGTAAATCAGAACCATATTTCTGAAAATGGGAGCACTGTATTTGATGATGATAAGAGTTCTTCCACCTATATCGATCACTGGATTGTGCAGTTTGCTCGGCTTTTTCAAGAATCATGTTGGTTTCGATTCTGATGCATACCTTTATCTACATGAGCTCGGGATGAAACTATATTCTGAGGCAATGGAAGATGCTGTCACAAGTGAAGAGGCACAGGAGATTTTTGATATTACTGCAGATAAGTTTCAGGAGATGGCTGCTCTGGCCTTGTTCAATTGGGGAAATGTTCATATGTCTCGAGCAAGGAAGAGGTTGTTCTTATCGGAAGATGCTTCCAGAGCAACAATGCTAGCACAGATCAAATCTGCATATGAGTGGGCGAAGGCAGAATACATTAAGGCGGGAAAGAGATATGAAGAAGCCCTGAAAATCAAACCAGACTTCTATGAAGGCCTTCTGGCTCTGGGGCAGCAGCAATTTGAGCAGGCTAAGCTTTCCTGGTATTATGCTATTGGAAGCAAAGTAGATCTGGACACATGGCCTTCATCTGAAGTTTTGGAGTTGTTTAATAGTGCTGAGGAAAACATGGAGAAGGGAACAGAGATGTGGGAAGAGATGGAGGAACAACGCCTGATGGAGCTCCGTAAACCTACTAAGGATAAGACCCTGCTGCAGAAGATGGGTTTGGATAAGCTTTTTAAAGAACTATCAACAGATGAAGCTGCAGAGCAGGCGACTAGTATGAGGTCTCAAATAAACCTTTTGTGGGGTACTATGCTTTATGAACGCTCAGTTGTGGAATTCAAGTTAGGTTTTCCTATTTGGGAAGAATGTTTGGTGGCGGCTGTTGAGAAGTTCAAACGTGCTGGAGCTTCACCATCAGACATTGCAGTTATGGTAAAAAACCATTGCTCTAATGAGACTGCTCAAGAAGGTAACTAAAACTTGTCAGTTCCTTCAAAGCAACTTCAATTCGGTTTCAAATTTATGTTCTGACATTATTATTGTTTATATTATTTACAAAACCTGCCCTTTAAGTAGCTTATGATGTTGTTCACACGTAAAATAACATCTAACACATTTCCTTTTTCATTTTACGTGCTCAGATTAGTAAAGTTACGATCTTTGATACTGCGTCATAATAATAATATAATTTGTATTATGGTATAATTATGTGAATTATCTTTTGTTAAAATAATAAATTATGTTAGTGTGAGTGCTAGCATGACATCAAATCAGAACAAGTTAGAAATACTATTAGTTTCTTCAAGACTCACTCGGATATTAGCTGACATATTTACTGACGGAGCTGGAGTAAAGATAATTAATCTAGACAACTCATTGCTGAGGTTGAAAAAAGCTTGAAAATGATCATATTTTATAATTGCAATTTTCAAAAGAGAGACAAGTGTTTTCTAGAAAGCCATGATACTCGAATGTCATCTGTTTTCTCTATGTTCTTGGTATTTAATTAAATTAACCTGGTTGAATACATTAATCAACTTCTAGAGTACTTCTGAGGTAACTTGTGGCAACATTTATTGCAGGACTAGGATTCAAGATTGATGAGATAGTTCAGGCTTGGAATGATATGTATGATGCTAAAAGGTGGATAAGTGGTGTTCCATCCTTCCGTCTTGAGCCATTATTTCGTCGGAGGGTTCCGAGATTGCATGGTATATTGGAGCATATATAATCTATCATAAATCATTTCCAGCAGCAAGAGATCACATTTACGGGCATAAACAAGAACAGCAAGGATAACCCTTCTGCTTCATCTTATCAGGTGTTTATCTTGTTGAATGAGGTAAGCAACTCAATTTTTGGATTCATTGTCATGTTCACCATAGATTTGTTGCGGTGAAGTTAAACACGTAAACATAAGACACACCACTACGCCATTACGACACACACACACAAATGCACCGGGTGTTTCTTTAGTTAGTAATGTACTTTGGATTATGATATGGATGATTTATTATGGCTAAATTTACTTGCCCGGTTTCTTTTTTGGGGTTTTTTTTATAGCCTAAGTGGAGTGCTTTTGACATTTTGTTTGGTGAATTGCCTCTTTCTGTTTTTAATAAAAGCCAATTCTACCAATAGACTACTGTGTGGGTGGAACTTATGATTAACTACTGACAACTTGGTCAATGTGTGCATTATTCTTGTTTCAATGAAGCAGACTTCTCAAGAGAGTCATTGTTTTGGAATATACTGAAATTAAAAATTTTGTAAAAAATATTGATAAATTGGTCTTAACAAACAAAATTTTGTTAATTAGATGCCACAAACAGTCAAAATTGACAAAAATATATTCTTGTTTGCTAGTGGAACCATATGTGAACCAGGCATTCCTGAAGTCCTAGAATGGAGAACTCACCACTATTAGATATTAAATAGTTTTCTTATGCATATGTAATTGTATATTTTTGCTTGCATGCATGTGTGTGTATACATATATATTCAGATATGCTTATGTATATATATGCATGTGTGTATCTTTATATGTAGATATTCATTTGTAATTATGTATCTATGTATGTACATGTGAGTGTGTGCATATGCTAATGAAGGACTTTTAAAGGTTGATAATATCATCTCTCTCTTTTTGTTTGGGAATTGAGATACCGATGATGTCAATAAGTTATTGATTGGATGATGGCTATTACTTCTGAGTTTTATTGAGGATATAGGAATGTTGTGTGTTAGAGGTATTGATTAATTCTATTTTGGCAATTTTCAAGAACCAGGAATATCTACAATTTAAGAACTGAAAGTTTGTAAGTCTGTCAAGTAAAGGCAGAAAAGTAAACAAAAACCTGAAAAAGAAATTCTGAAAAAGGAAACTACAATGCTGGAGGTCAATAGTATTTAAAGATTTTCAAATGCTAAGCTTAAAACGATTACATGCTTGACAAAAATATGTAAAAGTTTCAAATCAAGAGATCATAAAATTTTCATTTAATATGTCAATTTAAATTTGGAAATTGTTTCTTGAGCTAGTATATTGGCACAATCAAATAAATAGATAAATAAATAAAGTAATTGTGAACAAGTTATTTATATTCTCCGGGTATTATTTAACTGAATCTGAAAGTCTTATGTTTTAGCTATGTATAGAATTGCCCTCCTATCTAATGAGGTTTGAGTAATTAAAAATGGGACTGCTCTCGACATGCAAAAGTCTTAGCAGTTACAATACTTGCAATCTTTCAAGTGCATCTGGATATTTGGAAAACCTAAGATGCATTCAAAAATTATTGACTATAATATCCTGAAAATTCCTACTCACCCATTGCTGATTCTAGCTGATTTGGTATGAGAATTCAATCTATGAGAAATTATTGATTTTTTTTATATGTAGGTGGATGAACTAATGAGTTATATGCTGCATAGTGCATTCATCTAATAGTACAAATTATATACATACCATTAATTGTATCATGTGGCAACTATTTTTATTTTTGTGTTCTTTTTGATAAACATGTCTGGATTAACTCCATTAAAAACCAAATGATTTATTGTTACAATTATGTCCAGGATATAATATTAAGCATGAGATGTTTGTATATGTGCCTCCTCAATATGTTTAGGATAAAAAAATGAAAATAGTGTTTTTGCTTTATATAGTCAGCAACTCAGCATGAATTGCAGATTATGATGTGCCAGTGTATTTTTCCTGCAGGCACATAAAATGAAATGCTTTTAGATTATTAGGAATGCTAAAAATATTTTCATTTTTTCTTGTTGTCGCTTAGTTGAAATTTTCTTCATCATTTTATTCGCATATAAAGCGACAAACAACCTGACTGAATTCATGGGTGTATTGCTGCAGATATTTTGCTAGCTGGCTGGGTTGTTCCATTGTATCATGTTGCATGTCAGTAGAATAAAGGAATTGTTTGCTGCTTGTTGATCGGTTTGCTACATGAATTGCTGCTGGAACCCCACCACAATATACGATTATTCTTTTCCCATATTGGTGAGATAAATACGCAAGCATATGCTTTTTTATCTATATGCAGATGCATTATGTATGTGATTGAATTGAACTTGTGAGAGTCCAGTTATATTATGCATTTAGTGTTATGCTGGACTATTTTGTGGTTTGTATATTATTAGACAATGTAGCATGAATTTGTACAATGTTTGTGAGCTATTGTTATTAAATGGATTTTTGTTTGGTATAATGGAATAATGGGAGTTGTTGTTATATGAATTAGATTAAATTACACATTTCAAGCGCTCTGAGGAGTTTTTTGATTTCATCAAGTCAATCTGAGGCACTTGTTTTTTTAATTCATTTTAGAATAACCAGGAATTTAATGGTGCTTGATTTGGTACTATTGATTAATTTAGGTTGTGTTTAAATAGAGTATGCTTTAATCTTATTTTTTGGTGAATAAAATGTTTACGAATTGGTTTTTGTAAGGTTGGATTAAGCTCTCTTTGTTATTTTTTTTATATATATTCTTTGATAAATCAGAAACAGTGATGATTATTTCATGTGTGATTCTTGTGGTCTGCATTGTCCTTTATGATCTGTTGTTCTGTGAGATCAATCATCAACAAGTAGTGGTATTATTATTATTATTATTATTATTATTATTATTATTATTATTATTATTATTTCAAGTCCATGTAATACATGAATTATAATCTGGTACTGTGCTTTTTGATGATTCCAATTTATTTGGCAATTAGCACTAGTTTGACATATTGGGTTCGGTTGGTTAGTAAAATTTGTGTTTAAAGGAAATCATTTTTAAAAGTTGCATTGGAGAGAATTTTTGTGCTATGATACAGTTTGACCTAATTAATATTAATCAAAACTAAACATTTGAAATGACAATTTTAAAATTTTCAAAAATAAATAATAGACATTTATTTATAATTTTTTTTAAAATAATAAATATATTTATTTAAATAATTACATCAAAAGGACTGGCGGGATAAATTTGAGATGTCTAGTTAGAAAATATGAGTAATCACCACCCGAGCACATTTTTTTTTTTTTGGTTGTATTTTGGGTTTTCCTCTTCTTCTGACCTTGGATTAAAATGAATGAATTAAAAAAAAATGGAAAGAAAAATCTCCTTTACAATATCAAACACTTAAAAAATAAAAAACATCATCAACCAACATTAAATTAAGGGAAAATTTAAAAAAAAAAAAATCTGTGGTTTCCGAGATTTACAAAATAAGCATGAAACCGTCAATGGTATTAATTTTATTTATTTATTTTTGACATAGGTAAAATCATCTATTTTTATTTTTGATATAGGTAAAATCATCTATTCATGTAAAAAATCATTACGTAGTATAAAAAATATATATATATATATATGATTTTCAACATGATTTTATTTGATTCTTGGAGTTTAATTTTTTTTTTCAGTAAAATTTTGTGAGAGATAAATTAACTATATATATATATATTTATGAAATATAAATCGAATTTTTAAATGAAATAACGATTTTACCTATATGAATTAACACCATTAATAGCTTAATAACGGTTTTTCCTCTTTTTGCAATTAAAGAAAATCACACATCATAGAATCGAAAAAAAAAAAATCCTGTCTTTATTTTATAAAAATCAAAAACCATAAATTTTTTTTTGGTACTTTTTCCTTAAATTAAATAGCAATAGACAAACATTTAAAATATTGTTCTTATCAAAGAGAATGCCTAATAATGTTTTATGTTATTGTAATTGGCTTGTTACAATATACTCAGCTAAACTAAATCAGCACATACAAAGGGTGTTCAATCGATATTTACCATGATCCTAGCCGGTTTCCATCTAATATGATATCAAAGCTTAATTAATCTGCTAGATGATCATACACACAAAAACCCATTTATAAGCACACCTTCCATAAACAGTTTAGGAGCCATCAATGGTGGTTATCTTTTCAGACGGACAAAATTTATACTCATACAAAAACCAATTTATAAGTTTTTTTTTTTTTGGCCAACTCATGATTGGCAATTTGATCCCACCTTCCTGGAAAAATCTTTTCCCTGATGTTTGAAATAAATATAATTCTCTGAACAATTTTTTTATTCTTAAAAATTTATTTATTTTTTTTAATTTTTTAATTTTAAATTATAACATTTTAGCCAATTTACTATGTTAATTGAGCTATGTTATGTTCAAACATTAATACCTGTTCATATCTATTAAATATTAAAGCCAAAGCAACTTATTGGCAAGTACTTTGACCATTTCATCAATCAAAAAACCAGCTTAGGAGTGCTAGGCAACAACAAGCAACTGACATTATAGTGCATGTTTTAAAAATAAATAAATAAATAAAGGCACCATCCGGATTCTACCAAGTCGTTTAATGCTCACATGCAGTAGTTTTTTATATTTTTATTTGAGGGAAAATTAATTATAACTCCCTCAAAGTTTCTAAACATTCAAGACAGACTTTCTGATATTTGAACTTGCCAGACAGTCTATCTTTTTTTTATAGTTTACTTTTCAGTTAATGCAGTTCACTCTGTCAGTTTATACTATCTTACAACATATACTTCCAGTTTAAAATTATGGGTTTCCGCTTAAAACTTTGAGTTTCTGCTTAAGATTATGGGTTTTTGCTTAAAATTATAGGTTTTCCGTTAAAATTATGTGTTTCCATTTAACAAACTGGGAAGCAATCCTATCAACATCAGCTACTTTTATGTCAACATCAGTCACCTTTATGTCAGTAAAGTCTAAAAAATAGGTTTGTGACTAGAGAGTACTTTTACTATTGTAAAACCTTGGGCTTGCCCATGGTTTCGTGAGTGGATTGGTAAGTGTCTTACCAACTATTGTAACCATGGTTAAGTTAATTAACCTTGGGTTTAGCTACTTAAGGGTTAAGTTTGTGGAGCCTATATAAGGCCCCTTAGTTTGTAAGGTGAAGACATCCATCCATACCCCTATCACACTTATCTCATCCATCCTTTGTATCTACCATTACCATTATGAAATAAAGAAGTCCCTTCCTTTGTGAATATACCTCTCTCCCTACTCTCTACTCTTAAGAGCTTCTGCCCTCATAACCTTTACTTCACTTGGATGAGCCACACCCAAGTAAATTGAAAGGCATCCCCAACGATCTCATCTTCCCGTCCCCGTGAGATTCTATTAGTATCAGAGTTACGGTTTCTTTCTTCAACAATGACAACAAGGTAATATTTATCATGCAGAGGTAAACCCTTAACGAGGTCCCCAACATGTAGATAGTAAGTTTTATCTGGGTATTATAGCTTTTATTGATCCATGAACTTTTATTAAAAACCCCAAAAATACATTTTGTTTTCAAAGATCTTAGAAGTGGGCTGAAAAGCACACCTAATGTTCTTCGGGTAATTAGAGGTAGCCTGAAATATAACAGTAATCTTACCTTAATTTTGACTTCCTTATTTTAAAATACATATTGAAAGAACATCTTTTATTTTGAGTGAAACTTCATAACTTAAAAAAAATCAGAAAAATACATATTGACTGTTCTTATATCAAGATAAGTGAAACTTCAGAACTTAAAAAAACCAGAAAAATTAAAAAACCAACAAAAACTAAAAACAAGTTTTTAACTTTCAATAAATATGGATCAAGTAAAGTTATTTGCCAAGGTTAATCTTCTATCATATTACATGTTGTGGATCTTGTTGTTTCATAAATTTTTACATACTTTCTCTTATATGTTAAAATTTTATTTCATTGCAAAAGTAGTAGTTAAATTTAATTTCTGTAAAGTAGAAGAAACAAGTAAATTTTATTTTCTGCAAATTTTATTTTAGTAAAGTAGTAATAAATAATCTAAATTTTATTTCCAATTGCAAAAATATTAAAACAACTAAAAAAAAGTAAATATATTAAAGAAAACAAAATAAGTAAAATATTAAATCAACTAAATAAAAAACAAATAACAATTAATTATTATAAAATAAGCAAAGTAATTAAAATAATAACAAATGATAAAAAAACCATAAAATAATGAAAGAAATGAAAACAAAAGAGCAACAAGCAATAATTAATAAATTAAATAACCAATCAATTAAATTAAATCAATCAAATTAATTAATGTATCAAATCATTAAGAAAATAGTACAAAAAAATGATCTTAATACAAGTAATTAGTATTTTAATAATTATAACTATCATAATAAACTGTATAACAATATTAATAAATATCAATATAATTTAAAAATAAATAATATTAAAGAAAAAGAATAATCATATTAAAATCAATAATTCAAAAAGATACAATAAAATCTTACAAAAATGAAAAATATAAAGCAAGAAATAAAAATAATCTCTAAAATATTAAAAGTATTAAAATTAACAATGGAAATAATAAAATAATAAAAAACATAAATGGATAAAAAAGGAATTAATAATTAAGAAACTAAATCATTTAGAAACCTAATAATTAAAACTAAAAACTATCTTATCCAACCTAGACTATATAAAAAATAGTATAATAGGAAAAAAAATCATAAAAATAAAATAGATAAATTATGTAATCAAGTAAAAAATATTCAACTAGAAACAAATAAAAAAAATTAGAAAACTAGTAACACCTTTTAAAATTTGGACTAAATAAGAATTATTAAAACCACCAGAATACAGATTAAAATTTCCAAGAAATGAAACACTTGCTTGAAACAACAGAATATTATAAAATTGAGTTAATAAGAATAAGATATTATCTTTTAGAAGAAGAATCAAATAAATATAACTTAAAAAATAAAATAACATATCAAAAATATCTATGGCTTAATGAAGTAGAAAACTATATAACAAAAAAATTAAGAATCATAAAAAAATGGATCAGAAGAAGAAAAATAATTATTAAAAAATTGGTAACTAAAATTATCACAAGAATTTGATAAAATAGAAATAAATTATGTCTAAAAAAAATCCAGAAAATTCAGAAATAAAACTATAGTAAAAATATAGATAATATTAGAAGATTTTCTTTCTTAAATCATCTAAGATATACAAATCAAATTAATAAACACCATAAAAGAAAAGAAATAACCCTTACAATTGAAGAACAACAAGATAAACTAAGAAATATGATTTATTAAATTAATCCCTGTAGAAAAATTATATAAATTTGGAATATTTGAATTAAAAACAAAAATATATGAACATTATGATGAAATAAAAATATATTGCATAAGTGATGATAAACAAATCATATTAGACTTAATAACAGAAGAATTATATAATAAAATAATAACATCAGGATATACATTAATCCATCTAGGTTTAATAATGTTAGGAGCAATAGGTTTAGACTAAAGAGGATTAGGAACAAAAGTTTTAGTAAGTGAAGTTGTTTAAGACAAATTAAAAACATGACAAAAGCAACAATAGAATCCCTTGAAATAGATATGAATTGCAACCATCCAGAAATAATTTACATGACCCCAAACTTCTTAATCCCATTAGAAACATTCTATAAATACATAAAATTGGCAATAAATTCAAAAGGATATAATATGATCCCAAATGCAGCAAATCTTTTAATAACAAAAACATTCACTGGACAATTAACAAATAACAGTAGAATTAAATACATCTTAACACACAAAAAAGTAAAATCATTTTTTGAAAATCAAAGATTAAAAAGAATAGAGGGAAAATATTATTCATCCGAAGTATTAGAAGAAAATGAATGGAACATCCAACCTATAGAAATCCCAACAACAAGTAGACCCAGCAATGCAGAATTTTATGAAAACACTGATGGAAGTACTAGTGCAAGAATTATAAAAACAAAGGAATAGTGATAGAAGAACTTCAAGAATAAAATGGATTTAATAAACACAACAAACCCATAATTAATTGAAAAACAACTAAAACCATTAAGAAAATATTTAAGCAATGTAAACACAAACATAACAGATCAAATAAAACATAAAGACAATTTGTTAATATGTATTAGAGATTATGTAGCAAAGCTCAGAAAAATTAATAGTTAAAATAGTAAAATATGATAATCAAGAAATTGAATATGGATATCAAATGTGTACCAAGAAAATTACATCCATTAGAACATCAACAAGAATGATTAGATTAAATAATTGAAAAATCAAAAAACAATATCAATCCATTGAAGTATGTTATACATGAAAACTTAATAGACTCAACAAACAACCTTAATAGACAATTTAATAAATGAATCAATAAAATATACATTAAGAAAAAATAAACTTTAAAAGAAAAAAAAAGCTAGACAATGTCTTTGTTAAGAGAAGTTAAAAGGTAACTCTAAGAGACCAAATTTATCAAGCGGAATCATTAATAGAAGTAATAACTAAAATAAAAGAAAAAGATGAACATGGTAAATCTATTTGGAAATCAACACAAATAAAATATAAAGACTTTCATCAAGAGTATTCTAAAGATCAAACCGATTATGGAATTATAGGTCAAGATTAAGGAATGAATATGATTCAATAGATTTTGTGTAGTTAAAACATACAAATAATAACCAGAATATTATTAGACATCAAAATGAATAAAAAAACATATAATTTAGGTATAAATCCAAAATAGTTATTAGAACAATATAATCAAGTTGAAAATTTTGAAAAAAATGCATACATAAATCTGAAACATGTAAAATAAATTATAAAACAAAATGTGATAAATGCTTTGCAAAATTTCTACATACATACAGATTAACTTGTCAGAAAATGTGAATTATCTTTATATGTAGAGTAAATGTATAATAGATTATTTAGATCTATTATAGACATATACTAGGATGAAATGTAGTACGTGTATAATAGTTATTTAATCTATTGCTTAGTAAACCAAATAATGATTATTTAATCAAGATAAAGAAATAATAGACCATTTACTGTGCGATAGGATAAAATCCTAGAAGAAGAAGTTAATAATTTAAAGAAAGAAAAATTAAAAATGAAAAGAAAAAGAAAGTAAAAGAAAGTGATAATAGTTCAAGAACAAAGTGATCATAACTTGGCAATATAAAAGATAGTATGGCGGAAAAATGTAATACAAGAAGATCTCTTAGAAACATAAAAATAAATGGATAAGACTAAATATTCTACTGAGTTAGAAACGAGGATAAAAGTTATTTTAAGAATTTGAAAAGAGCAAAATAATATTAAAATATCCAGTCGCTTATTCTGAAGCTATATGAGATTCATTTGCAAAACACAATAGATTTAATTAGAAAAAGGAAAAGGAATGAAACGAAGAAGGTAATAATGAAATAGAAGAGATTAACAATATTACATTACAAAATGGAAAAGAAAATAAAAAGAATTCAAGATATATTAGACCCCTTAAAATTCCACAACTCTTTAAATCAATAAGAATCAATGAACTTCCCATCCCTACAACCGCACTGAATTTCGTGACATCTCCTCTTTAAATTTGGGAACTGAAACTTCTCACAATCTCAAAATCTCCGGTGTTCTTATCTCTTTGAGAAACTTACGTAATTTCGAAGGCCGATCCCATAGTTTGTCCATTCGCATTAGAGCTTCCTGTGACTTTCTAAAGTCAGTGAGTTCATTGCATTTTCTTTAATTGTAGGAACTATGCACCCAAATCCTTATAGAAAATATGATGCCAAAGGTTGTTCATCCGAATGACCAAGAGTTGTGGCTGCTATCCACCAAACCAGTGAAAACCCAGTCCACCACACATACTATGTACCGTAGAAACGCAAAGTGTCAATGAAACCACAGACACTAGATTACATGGTAAAACAAGAAAAGAAAATCAAAGCATTGATTGAAATCTCTCAAAAGTCTGAAGGAAATAATCAAGAGTTGAAGCTCAACCCAAGAAATCACAAAAGAAGTTTCTGAAAATGGTGAAGAAAATCATGATAGAAGGAAGTTAAGACAAAGAGATGGAGAAATTTGAATTATTCCTCGAACCAATCGATGAAGTGAAATATATCATCTTCAAGAAAGTGATGGCAACACTGATATGATTAGCTAATCTACGAGCAAGAAGTTCTAAGACAACTTGCAAAGGAAGAAATCTTTCATATACGATTCGCAATAGCAGGAAATGTGTTCAGAGAATTAGCACACAAAGATGCAGGATGCCAAGCAGTGAAGAAGCGATTCATGGCCGCATGAGAAATGTTAACTTTAGGCGTGTACTCGGTCGGATAGACTGCAAAAATCAATGGCATCCGGATGATTTCTTCATTTTGCAAAGTTTGTCTTGAACTCTTCGCTCAGAGATGAACTCGATCATATCGTGTGTTGCCATCACTTTGAAGATGAGATCCTCGTTCACTCTTCATTAGCGGTCGGGAATAATCTTCAGGCCTCACCACTCTTTTGTCTTCTCTCTTATATCATGATTTTATTCATATTTTCGACTTTGTGATTTCTTGGAGTCGAGTCTCAATCTTGATTATTATTTCTTCTCGCACTTTGAGAGATTTCAATTCCTAATGTTTTGATTTTTCTGTTTCTACGCATGTGATCTAGTGTCTCAGGTGGGTTTCAGATAAAGGCTTTCACGCCCGGTGTTTCCGATATGGTGCATGTATGGATGGTGGGTTTAATTTCATTTATTTCTGCGGAAAGTATTCTTGCTAAGGAGTGAAATAGGGATTGAGGTGGGTACGTGTCGTTGGCCCGAAGGATTGTCTCAGGAATAACATGTTGTGACAGGTTTATATTGCTTGAGTGCAGAATCTTGTAGTTGAGGTTGGTGAAAAATATTGGAAGGTTTAGTTGGGGTTCTTTGGTGAGTGTGGTTTATAAAAACTTTGTACGCCATTATCGCGAAAAATAAACTTATTAGTTTTAATAGATTGTACATGCTTTGCGTATGGCATTTAGGGGTTTGAGAGATAACTAGATTTTACCATAACAAAGCTGGCGCCAAGTATGAAACTCACTCTGGTTTTGCCAGCCACAACTCTTATTAACTTCGGATGATTAAACTGTCACATACGCTGTTTTCCATAAAGGAGCTTTCGTTACATAGTTCCCACAATTAAAGAGCACGCAAATGAGCACTCGCCGAGCTTTGCGTGTACCACAGCTTTTCTAATGCGACCGGACATGACTATAAGGTAAGACTCAAATTACACAAGTTTCCCAAAGAGATAAGAATCATCAGATCTCGATTGTGAAGTTTAAATTCCCAAATTTAAAGAGAGATGAACACAAAATTTGCATTCTTATTGTAGAGATGGAAAGGTTATTTAATCCTTGTTGATAGTTATCTATCTCTAATTGTTACCAAAAGTACCTTGGATTCGCGCTTTCTTTTTCCATTTTCGTAATGTATCGATTGTTAATTTTCTTTTATTTTCATTATCTCTCTCTTCATTCTCCTTTTCCTGTAATTTAAATCTATTGTGTTTTGCGAGAAATCTACGATTTTGCTTCTAGAAACCGTGAGTTGGTTGGATCATTTTAATATTATTTTATTCTTTAAATTCTTTCAATTCTTTTGTCATAGTTTCTAACTCTGTGAGAATTTTTCTTTATATAATTTTTCTTTTTCTTCAGCCATTTATTTTATGTTTCTAAAGATCTTCTTGTATTGCATTTTCTACTTATCTTTTGATGAGTTAGTTATTATTAAGTTATTCATCGTCATTTTGTTTCTTGGAATTCTTGTACCTTTTCTTTTTACTTTTGATCTCTCTCATTTTAATTCTTTACTTTGTAGTTGTAACTTCTTCTTCTAGGATTTTGTCCCTTTTTAGTAAATGGTATATTATTTCTTTTATCTTGAGTAAATAATTTATTATTTGGTCTATGTTCTTCTCAAAAGTAGAAAGTAGTAAAGATTCAATAATACACACTTTTCTACATAAGATAATTCACATTTCTGACAAATTAATCTATGTACGGAAATTTACAACATGTTATCACATTTTGTTTTATCGTTTGTTTTAGTATGGTTTCAAATTTGTGTATGCATTTTTCCAAAAATTTTCAACTTGATTATATTGTTCTAATAACTATTTTGGATTTATACCTAAAATTATATGTAATTTCAAATTTGGAGTGTCCTAATAATATTCTGGTTGTATTTTATTTTATTTATAACAAATTTCATTGAATCATATTCATCCTTTAATCTTGACCTAAATTCCATAATCTGTTTTGATCTTTAAGATACTCATCTTGATGAAAGTCTTTATATTTTATTTGTGTTGATTTCCATAGATTTACCGTTCATCTTTTTCTTTTGTTTTTAATTCTTACTTCTATTAATGATTCTGTGATAAATTTGGTCTCTTAGAGTTGTTTACCTTTTAACTTCTCTTAACAAAAGACATTGTCTAGCTTTTATTTTTTCTTTTAAAGTTTTATTTTTTCTTAATGTATATTTTATTGATTCATTTATTAAATTGTCTAAGGTTATGTTTGTTGAGTCTATTAAGTTTTTCATGTATAACATACTTCTATGGATTGATATTGTTTTTTTAATGATTTTCAGTGTTTAATCTAATCATTCTTTGTTGATATTTCTAATGGATGTAATTCTTTTCTTAGTGCCATTTTGATATCCATATTCAGTTACTTGATTATCATATTTTACTATTTTAACTTCAGTAATTTTTCTGAGCTTTTTCATTGCTACATAATCTCTAACACATATTAACCAAATTGTTCTTTTATACTTTATTTGACTTGTAATGTTTGTGTTTATGTTGCTTAAATATTTTCTTAATGGTTTTAGTTGTTTTTCAAATAATTTTGGGTATTTTGTGTTTATTAAGTTCATTTTATTCTTGAAGTTCTTCTCTATCACTATTCCGTTGTTTTTATAATCTATCATTCTTACACTAGTACTTCCATTAGTGTTTTCATAAAATCCCATTGCTGTTCACTTATTGTTGGGATTTCTATAGGTTTGATGTTTCATTCATTTTCTTCTAATACTGGCTGAATAATATTTTGCCTATTCCTTTAATCTTTAATTTTCTAAAAAGATTTTACCCTTTTTGGGTGTTAAGATGTATTTAATTTACCACTATTTGTTAATTGTCCCAGAATGTTTTTGTTATTAAAAGATTTTCACGATTTGGGATCATATTATATCCTTTTTAACTTAATACCATATGTATTTATATAATATTTCTAATGGAATTAAGAAATTTGGGGTCATGTAAATTATTTCTGGATGATTGCAATTCATATCTATTTCAATGGATTCTATTGTTGCTTTTGTCATGTTTTTAATTTGTCTTATATCTACTAAACTTAGTAAACTTTAATCTTTTAATCCTTTTATATGTAAACCTATTACTTAACATTATTAAAACCTAGATGGATTAATGTATATCATGATGTTATTATTTTATTATATGATTTTTTCTAAATATATAATATGATTTGTTTATCACTTGTGCAACATATTTCTATTTCATCATAATGTTTATATATTTCTGGTTTTAACTAAATATTCCAAATTTATATAATTTTTCTCTTCGAGATTAAATTAATATTCATATTTCATTTTTATCTTGTTCTCTCAATTGTAAGGGTTATTTCTTTTCTTTTATGGTATTTATTAATTTGATTTTATATCTTAGATTATTTAAGAAATTTTTTTTTATGATATTATCTATATTTTTTACTATAGTTTTATTTTCTAAATTTTCTCGATTTTCTTTAGACATAATTTGTTTTTATTTTATCAAATTCTTGTGATAATTTTTAGTTTTAAATTTTTAATAATTTTTTTTCTTCTTAGATCCATTTTTATAATTCTAATTTTGTTATATGGTTTTCTACCTTATTAAGCTATAGATATTTTTGATATGTTATTTTATTTTTTAAGTTATATTTATTTGATTATTCTTCTAAAGGATAACATCTTATTCTTATTAACTCAAATTTATAATATCCTGTTTCAAGCAAGTGTTTCATTTCTGAAATTAACCATATTCTGTTGGTTTTAATAATTTCTTAACTCAAATTTTTAAAAGGTGTTACTAGTTTAATTTTTGATTTGTTTAAGTTGAATATTTACTTGACTTATTAATTTATCTATTTTGTTTTATGATTCTTTTTTATACTATTTTTACATAGTCTAGGTTATAAGATAGTTTCATTAATAATTATGGCTTTTTAAATTATTTAGTTTATTAATTATTAATTATTACTTTTGTATCCATTTTGTTTTTATTATTTTATTATTTCTATTGTTATTTAATACTTTTAATATTTTAGAGATTATTTTATTTCTTCTTCTTTATATTTTCATTTTAGTAAGATTTTATTGTTTCTTTTTAAATATTGATTTTAATATGAGTATTCTTTTTCTTTAATATTATTTATTTTAAAATTATATTGATATTTTTAATATTATTATACTGTTTATTATGATATTATAAATACTGGATACCATTGTATTAAGATTATTTTTCTATTATTTTAATGATCCGATACATTAATAACTTGGTTGATTTAATTTAATTGGTTATTATTTTATCTCTCGATGGATATTCTTTTAGTTTTCATTTTAAGATATTTAGATTCTTTAATATTATCATGATATTTATCGAGATGAATATTGTATTGTAATACATATTACTTGTATTATAATTATTTTCTCTATTATTTCTTTTACAATTTGGTTCATTGATGTCTTAATTTGATTTAATGATTTATGATTTCTTTCTTTTTGATATTTCTGTTGACATTGTTGATTTGATATTTTGTCATGCTGATATTGATTTGGTTTTTCTCTTGTTGATTTAATGTTAAGATGAATTTTGATTTAATTTGTTTTAAACTGAAAGTAAGATTTTGCATATAATCTACTTCTACTTTCTATGAGTAAAATAAAATTTACTACTACTTTTGTAGTAAAATAAAATTCACTCTCACTTTGTAATAACCTGAAATAAGTAAGAGAGAATTCTATCAATAACAAGATCCACAACTATGTAATACTTTGATAGAAGTTAAAACTACGTAAATAACCTCATTTTGATCCATAATTATCGAAAGTAAAAACTTGTTTTGGTTTTTGTTGTTTTAGTTTTTATGGGTTTTGAAAATTAAACTCTTTTTCACCATGGATATTCTCACGGCTCTGCTCAACTCACTGCCTTAGAGTGTACTAACTTTTCCCTGTCTCATGAGTACTAGGCCACTCTTGTAGAGTCTCCACTCAAAGCTCTCGTAGTGTTCCACTTTCTGCATAATTACTTAGAAGAGTACTTTTTAGCACTAAATGATTATCTTTAATATGTGAGAGTTCATCTTGTCCAACTTTCGAGTCTCGACTACCTCCACAATCCCCCTAAACGGACCTCCGCGTCCTTCGAGACGGGTACTTTCGGTGTTCTCCAGTTTGTCTTTACTCTTTATATTAGTTAGATTAAATATTTTCACATAAAAGATCATTTTTCAAGCTCAAAATATTTTTCAAAGATCCGCACAAAACTCATTTTTAGATTTTAGATATTGGTTCATGGATCAAAATAAAAAGCCATACTACCAAGATAAAACTTTACTATCTACATGTCGGGGACCTCATATGGGTTTTACCGCAGTGGTAAACACTACCTTGAGGTTTCGAGGAAAGGTTGTCATCGTGATCTCCGTATACCACTCAGATCCATGGTGCCGCTTCACGATGGGGACGTGGATGTTGGGATGCCATTCAACTTACTCCGGGGTTCGATCCGAAGTAAGTAATGGTTAGAAGGCGGAAGCTTGAGAGAGTTAGAGTAAAGATGCATGTTAGCTGGAAGAAAACAGTAGACAAGAGACAAGAGATGTGTTTACAGGACTTTTTATTTCATTAGACTTTGGGTGTGGATACAAGGGAAGGGATGAGATCCCTAAGGATGAGATGATGTTGTCCTTAGGAGGAGAAGATGTGTGTTTCCCCTTACAACCCAGGGGCTTATCATAGGCTCCAAGTCCTAACTATGGTGGCAATGACACATACCAAACTTAACTATACTATAGTCATTATGTACGACCTAATTGTCAGTGTAGCTAACACGACACTTACTAAACCCATTAATTACAAAGACGCTCTGTCAACATTAAAACATCAAGTAAGCATAGCTATAAACCCATTGTGTGATGTAACTTAAAAAGCCGTAAAAATTAAAACCAACAAAAACTAAAAAACAAATTTATACCTTTTTAATAAATATGGATTAAAAAGAGTTATTTGCTGTCAGTTAATCTTCTATCATCATTACATGTTGTCGATCTCGTTGTTTCATAAGTATTTTCTTACTTCTCTTATCTCGTTAAAAATTTCATTTCATTGCAAAAGTAGATAGTTAAATTTCAATTTCAGTAAAGTAGACGTATGTAAATAAATTTTATTTTCTCGCTACATTTTATTTTTATTAAAGTTGTAGTAAATAATCTAAATTTTATTTTCAATCGCAAAAAATATTAAAAACAACTAAAAACAAGAAAATAATAATTAAAATATATTAAAGAAAACAAAATAATTAAAATATTAAATCAACTAAATCAAAAACAAATAGCAATTAAATATTATAAAGTAAGCAAAACTAATTAAAATAATAACAAAATGATAAAAATAAATCACAAAAATAATGAAAGAAATGAAAACAAAAGAGCAATCAAGCAACAATTAATAAATTAAATAACCAATCAATTAAATTAAATCAACCAAATTAATTAATGTATCAGATCATTAAAAAAATAATAGAAAAAATAATCTTAATACAAGTAATAAGTATTTTAGTATTTATAACTATCATAATAAACAGTATAATAATATTAAGAAATATCAATATAATTTTAAAATAAATAATATTAAAGAAAAAAGAATACTCATATTAAAATCAATAATTTAAAAAGAAACAATAAAATCTTACTAAAATGAAAAATATAAAGAAGAAAGAAATAAAAATAATCTCTAAAATATTAAAAGTATTAAAATCAACAATAGAAATAATAAAATAATAAAAAACAAAAATGGATACAAAAAATAGAATTAATAATTAATAAACTAAATAATTTAAAAGCCTAATTATTAAAACTGAAAACTATCTTATCCAACCTAGACTATGTAAAAAATAGTATAAAAAAAAAAGAAAATCATAAAAACAAAATAGATAAATTATGTAGTCAAGTAAAAAATATTCAACTAGAAACAAATCAAAAAATTAGAAAACTAGTAACACCTTTTAAAATTTGGACTAAAGAAGAATTATTAAAACCACTAGAATATAGATTAAAAATTTTCAAGAAATGAAACACTTAGCTTGAAACAATGTGGATATTATGAAATTTGAGTTAATAAGAATAAGATGTTATCCTTAGAAGAATAATCAAATAAATATAACTTATAAAATAACATATCAAAAATATCTATAGCTTAATAAGGTAGAAAACCATATAACAAAAAAATTAAGAATTATAAAAAATGGATCTAAAGAAGAAAAAGAATTATTAAAAATTTAAAAACTAAAATTATCACAAGAATTTGATAAAATAAAAACAAATTATGTCTAAAGAAAATCCAGAAAATTTAGAAAATAAAACTATAGTAAAAAATATAGATAATATCATAAAAAAAAATTTCTTAAATAATCTAAGATATAAAAATCAAATTAATAAATACCATAAAAGAAAAGAAGTAACCCTTACAATTGAAGGAGAACAAGATAAAGTAAGAAATATGAATATTAAATTAATCTCCGAAGAAGAATTATATAAATTTGGAATATTTGAATTAAAACCAGAAATATATAAACATTATGATGAAATAGAAATATGTTGCACAAGTGATGATAAACAAATCATATTATACTTAATAAGCATCATATAATAAAAATAATAAGATCATGATATACATTAATCCATCTAGGTTTAATAATGTTAGAAGTAATAGGTTTACATATAAAAAGGATTAGGGAACTAAAAAGTTTTGTATCAAGTTTAGTAGATATAAGTCAAATTAGAAACTGACAAAAAGCAACAATGAATCCATTGAAATAGATATGGAAATTGCAATCATCCGTAAATAATTTATATGACTAAATTTCTTAATTCCATTAGAAATATTATATAAATACATAAAATTGGTATTAAATTCAAAAAGGATATAATATGATCCCAAATGCAACAAATCTTTTAATAACAAAAACATTTACAGGACAATTAACAAATAGTGGTGAAAATTAAATACATCTTAACACCCAAAAGGTAAAATCATTTTTAGAAAATTGAAAGATTAAAAAGGGAATAGACTTATATTATTCATCGAGTATTAGAAGAAAATGAGTTGAAAGAACATCTATACCTATAGAAATCCCAACAATAAGTAGACCCAAGAATGCTGGGATTTTGTGAAAACGCTAATGGAAGTACTAGTGTAAGAATGATGGATTATACAAGCGGAATAGTGGGTAGAGAGAACTTTCAAGAATAAAATGAACTTAATAAACACAAAATACCCAAAATTATTTGAAAACAACAAAACCATTAGAAAAATATTTACAAGTACATAAACACAAACATTACAAGTCAAATAAAGTATAAAAGAACAATTTGGTTAATATGTGTTAGAGATTATGTAGCAATGAAAAAAGCTTATCAACAAAGCTCAGAAACTTTAATAGAAGTAAGAATTAAAACAAAAGAAAAAGATGAACATGGTAAATCTATTTGGAAATCAACACAAATAAAATATAAAGACTTTCATCAAGATGAGTATCTTAAAGATCAAAACGCATTATGGAATTTAGGTCAAATTTAAGGAATGACATGATTCAAAGGAAATTTGTTATAAATAAAATAAAATACAACCTAAATATTATTAAGACATCAAATGAATAAAAAAACATATAATTTAGGTATAAATCCAAATAGTTAATAGAACAATATAAATCAAGTTGAAAAATTAAAACATCAAAATCAATCTCAACTCCAAGAAATCACAAAAAGTTAAATATAAATAAAATCATGATATAAAAAAAGAAGACAAAAGAGGCGAAATTGAATTATTCCACAAACCAATAGAAGAAGTGAAACATATCATCTTCAAGAAAGTGATAGCAACAATATAATCGACACATCTAAAAGCAAGAGTTCTAAGACAACACAAATGAAGAAATCACTCTGGATGCAAACGATTTCTCGATCTATCCATTGAGACATGCCCAAAGAACATTTCAAGCCAATGATCCTTCTTCACACCGGCATCCGCATCTCAAAGCACTAATTCTCGAACACATTTCCTCATTGCGAATCACTATGAAGATTTCTTCCCTTGCAAGTTGTCTTAGAACTTCTTGCTTTAGATCTAATCATATTGTATTGCCATCCTTTCCAGAGATGATATATTTAAATCCACCACTTGCCTTGTGGAATAATAAATTTCTCCATTCTGTCTTCTCACGATTTTCTTCATATTACCAACTTCTTTGTGATTTCTTGAGTTAACTCAACTCGGAGAGTTTCAGTGTTTTCTTTTCTTATTTCATGTAATCCAATATATAATTTCAAAAAAAACCTTTGTGTTTCTATAGTATAACAATTGGATTTTGGGTTTTCATTTGTTTGGCGGATGCTAGCCACAACTCATACTATTCAGATGAACAACCTTTATACATATTTTCTATAAGAGATTTAATCCACATAGTTCCCACAATTAAAGAAAATGCAAATAAACTCCGACAACTTTGTAATCGACTTCTCTAATCACGAATGGACAAACTATAGAATCAGAACTCAAATTACGTAAAGAGATAAGAACAACTCGGAGATTTGAGATTGTAAAGTTTCAATTCCCAAATTTAAAGAGATGTAAAAATTTAATTACGCTGCTAGGATGAGGAAGTTCATTGATTCATTATTGATTTAAAATGATTTGAATTTTAAGGGTCTAATATATCTTGAATTCCTTTTTATTTTCTTTTCCATTTTTAATTTTGTAATATTATTAATACCACCATTCTATTTCATTATTTTCCTTCTTTCATTCTCCTTTTCCTTTTTTCTAATTAAATCTTGTGTTTCTGCATTAATCTGATTTGCTTCTAGAATAATTATTGATATTTTATTATTTTATCTTTAAATTCTTAAACATTTTATCATAGTTTCCTCTCAATAGAATTTACTTTATTTAATTTTTTTTCTTATCCATTTATTTTATGTTTCCTAAGAGATTTTTTCTTCTGTATTACATTTCATATATCTTTTATATTAAGATTATCATCATTTTGTTCTTAAATTATTACTTTTTCTTCCACTTTCTTTTCTTTTTCATTTTTTAATTTTCTTTTAAAATTACAAACTTCTTCTTCTAAGATTTTTATCCTTTTAACAATCTGTTAATATTCTACATATGATTAAATAATTTATTATTTGTTTACACAAAGATTAAATAATCTATTATACCACTCCACCATTTATCCTTTTAAATTATTTTTATTTCTATAATAGATTAAATAATCATATTATACATACTACCACAAGATAATTCATTTTGACAAGTTATTCTATGTTTTTTATGTAAGAAATTTATAACATTTATCACATTTGTTTATAACTTTATTTCATGTTTCGTTTATATGTGCATTTTTTAAAAATTTTCAACATTATATTGTTCTAATAAGTATTTTGGATTTATATCAAATCTACTATATTTGTTTATTCATTTTGATGTCTAATAATATTCTAATTGTATTTTATTTTAATCATAACAAATTCTATTTAATCATATTCATTCCTTAATCTTGACCTATAATTACCAATCGGTTTGATCTTTAAGATCCTCTTGATGAAGTCTTTATATTTTATTTGTGTTGATTTCCAAATAGATTTACCATGTTCATCTTTTCACTATTTTAGTTATACTTCTATATGATTACACCTGATAAATTTAGTCTCTTAGAGTTGTTTACCTTTCTTCTCTTAACAAGACATTGTCACTTTTATTTTTCCTTTTAAAGTTTTATTTTTTTCTTAAATATATACTCTTATTGATTCATTTATTAAATTGTCTATTAAGGTTATGTTTGTTGGTCTATTAGTTTTCATGTATAACATACTTCTACGGATTGATATTGTTTTTTAATATTTTTTCAATTATTTAATCTAATCATTCTTTGTTGATGTTCTAATGGTTAATTACTTTTCTGGTACACATTTTGATATCCATATTCAATTTACTTGATTATCATATTTACATTTTAACTTCTATTAATTTTAGCTTTTTCATTGCTATCACCAATCTCTAACACATAACCATTGCTCTTTATGTTTCATACGATACATTATGTTTGGCATTTACATTGCTTAAATATTTTCTTAATGGTTTTAGTTGTTTTCAATTAATTATGGGTTTGTTGTGTTTATTAAACCATTTATTCTTGATTCTTCTATCACTATTCCTTTGTTTTATAATTCTTGCTAGTACTCCATGTTGTTTTCATAAAATTACTAGCATTACCGGGCTCTACTTGTTGTTAGGTTCCTATAGGTTGGATGTCCATTCATTTTAACTAATACTTCTGATGAACAATATTTTCCCTCTATTCCTTTTCCAATCTTTAACTTTCAAAAAATGATTTACTTTTGTGTGTTAAGATGTATTTAATTCTCAATTATTTGTTAATTGTCCGGTGAATGTTTTGTTAAAAAGATTCATTTAGGATCATATTATATCCTTTTAATTTATTGCCAATTTTATGTATTTATAGAATGTTTCTAATGGGATTAAAGTTTGGGGTCATATAAATTATTTACAGATGGTTGCAATTCCATATCTATTTCAAGGATTCTATTGTTGCTCTTTTGTCATATTTTTAATTTGTCTTAAAACAACCCCACTTACTAAAACTTGTTCCAATCCCTTTAGTCTAAAACCACCTATTGCTCCTAACATTATTAAACCTAGATGGTTAATAATGCTATATCCCGATGTTATTATTTTATTATATAATTCTTACAATATAAGTCTAATACATTTTACTATCATCACTTATGCAATATATTTTATTTCATCCATAATATTCATATATTTTTATTTTAATTCATATTCAAATTTACATAAAAATTTTCTCTCAGTGGATTAATTTAATAAATCATATTCTTAGTTTATCTTGTTGTTCTCAATTATAGGGTTACTTCTTTTCTTTTATGGTGTTTATTTTTGATTTGTATATCTTAGATGATTTAAGAAAAGAAATCTTCTAATAATATCTATATTTTACTATAGTTTTATTTAAATTTTGGATTTTTTTAGACATAATTTATTTCTATTTTATCAAATTCTTGTGATAATTTTAGTTACCAATATTTTAATAATTATTTTTCTTCTTCTGATCCATTTTTTTATGATTCTTAATTTTTTTGTTATATAGTTTTCTACTTCATTAAGCCATAGATATTTTTGATATATTATTTACTTTTTAAGTTATATTTTTGATTCTTCTTCTAAGATAATATCTTCTATTAACTCAAATTTATAATACACATTGTTTGAAACAAGTTTCATTTCTTGGAAATTTTAAAAAACAATATTAATGCGGTTTTAATAATTCTTATTTAATCCAAATTTTAAAAGTGTTACAGTTTCTAAATTTTTTATTTGTTTCCTAGTTGAATATTTTTACTTGATTACATAATTTATCTATTTTATTTTATGATTTTTTCCTTATACTATTTTTATATAGTCTAGGTTGGATAGATAGTTTTAGTTTTAATTATTAGGTTTCTAAATGATTTAGTTCTGAACTATTAAATTTTTTATCCATTATGTTTTATTATTTATATTTCCATTGTTAATTTTAATACTTTTAATATTTTAGAATTATTTTATTTCTTGCTATATTTTTCATTTTTGTAAGATTTTATTGTATCTTTTGAATTATTAATTTTAATATGATTATTCTTTCTTTAATATTATTTATTTTAAATTATAATGATATTTATTAATATTATTATACAGCTTTATTATGATAGTTATAATTATTAAAAATACCAAACTTGTATTAAGATCACATACTATTTTACTTAACTGATTTGATACATTAATTAAATTCAATTGATTTAATTTAATTGATTGGTTATTTAATTTATTAATTATTACTTGTGCTCTTTTGTTTTCATTCTTTCATTATTTATAGTTTTCTCCATTTATTTATTATTTTAATTACTTTGCTTATTTTATAATAATTAATTGTTATTTGTTTTTATTTAGTTGATTTAATACACTTATTTTATTTTCTTTAATATATTTACTTTTTTTTAGTTGTTTTAATATTTTTGCAATTAAATAAAATTTAAATTATTAATATTACTACTTTACTAAAATAAATTCACGATAAAATAAAATTCACTTATTTCTTCTACAATTAAATTTAACCACTACTTTTAGATAGAAATAAAATTTTAACATATAAGAGAAAGTATGTAAAAATCTATTAAACAACAAGATCCAACACGTAATACATACAAGATTAACATGGCAAATAACTCTTGATCCATTTTATTGAAAGTTAAAAACTTGTTTTAGTTTTTTTTAGTTTTTAATTTTACACTTTTAAGTTACAAGTTTCCTTATCTTGATATAAGAACAAATAATATGTATTTTTGATTTTTTAAGTTATGAAGTTTAAAACCAAAATAAAGATGTTCCTTCAATATATTTCAAACAGGAAGTCAAAATAAAATTAAGATTCTTTACCTATTTGTGCTACACTCTAATCCAAGAAAACTTAAGCGCGCTTTTACTTCTAAGATCTTTGAAAAAATGTATTTTGAGGTTTTAATAAAAGTTAAATGATCAATAAATCTACACACCAGAAAAAACTTACTATCTACATGTTGGTAACTCCTTAAGGTTTCCACTGCTATAAATATTACCTCATTGTCAAGAAAAAACTTCAATCGATACCAATAGAACCTCACAGGACCGGAAGATGAGAATCAAGTAGATGCAATATTTACTTGGGTGTAAGCTCATCCAAAAGAAAAATTATAGGCGAGCTCCAGAGTAGAGTAGGAGAGACAGATATTAACAAAAAGGAAGGACTTCACTATTTCATAATAGTAATGGTAGATACAAAGGATGGATGAGATAAGTGTGATGGGTATGGATGGTTCTCTTGGCGCTTCTATTGGGGCCTTATAGGCTCACACAGAACTTAACCCTTAAGTAGCTAAACTAAGGTTAGTAAGCAACCATGGTACAATGTAGTTAGTAGACACTTGCAATCCACTCAAAGAGAACCATGAACAAGCCCAGGTTTACAATAGTAAAAGTACTCTCTAGTCCAAAGCACTTATTTTTAGAAACTTTCACGGCGTAAGGTGGTGATGTTGGCGTAAAAAGTAGGCGATGTTGATAGGTCTTGGGTTTATTCGTCTAGAAGCATAATTTTAGCGGAAAGCCTTCTATAATTTTAAGCAAAACCATAATCTGTGATGCAGTTTAGCGGGCCGTAATTTTAAAATGGAGTATATATTTGTAGATAGTATAAGCAGCCAGTGTGCGTTAAGCGAAAATGGCCCATAAAAAGAATGTAAATTTGTCAGCGAGTTGAATCCCGCCAATGCATGTGAATGTTTTAGAAACTTTAGGGGAGTTATAATTAATTTTCCTCAAAATAAAAATATAAAAAACACTCATGTATGAGCATTAAACGACTTGGTAGAATCGGATGGTGCCTTTGTTTGCTTATTTATTTTTAAAACATACGCTATAATGTCAGTTGCTTGTTGCCCTAGCACTCCTAAGCTGGTTTTTTGATTGATGAAATGGTCAAAGTACTTGCCAATAAGTTGCTTTGAAAGCACAATAACTAATAGATATGAACAGGTATTAATGTTGAACATAACAGCTCTCAATTCTTTTAGTAAATTGGCTAAAATGTATAATTTAAAATTAAAAATTAAAAATAAATAAATTTTAAAATAAAAGAATTGTTAAAGAGATACAACACAACTGGAAACATCAGGGAAAAGATTTTTCCAGGAAGGTAGGATCAAATTGCCAATCATGAGTTAGTAAAAAAAAAAAAAAAACTCAAATTGGTTTTTTGTATGAGTATAAATTTTGTCCGTCTAACCACCATTGGTAAAACACAAAACTGTTTATGGAAGGTGTGTATAAATACGGTTTTGTGTATGATCATCTAGCAGATTAATTAAACATATATCCATAATAGATGGAAACAAGCTAGGATCACTAGTAAATATCGATTGAACACCCTTTGTGTATGTACAGTTGGTTAGCTGAGTATGTTAACAAATGAAAAATTACAATAACATAAAACATTATTAGGCATTCTCTTTGATAAGAACAATATTTTACAATGTTTGTCTATTATATTTAATTTCTGGGAAAGTACAAAAAAAATTTATGGTTTTGATTTTTTTATAAAATAAAAGAAGGATTTTTTTCGATTATGATGTGTGATTTTACTGGTACGTGAAAGGAAAAATAGTTATTAAAATTTATTAGTGGTGTTGAACCATTATAGGTAAAATCGTTATTTCGTTTAAAATTGATTTATATTTCTTAAATATATACTATATATAAATTAATTTATCTCTCACAAAGATTTCTTGAAAAAAAAAAATTAAACTCAGAATCGATAAAATCGTAATGAAAATCATATATATATATATATATTTTTATACTACGTAATGATTTTTATGAATGATAGATAATTTTACCTATAGAAATAAAAATAGATGATTTTACCTATGTCAAAAATAAATAAATAAAATTAATACCATTGACAGTTTCATACTTATTTGTAAATCTCCAAACCACAATTTTTTTAAATTTTCATAATTTATTGGTTGATGATGTTTTATTTTTAAGTGTTTGATATTGTAAAGGAGATTTTTCTTTCCATTTTTTTTTAATTCATTCATTTTAATCAAGGTCAGAAGGAAACTAGCCAAAATGTGAAAAAAAAAATGTACTCAGTGAGCGATTACTCATATTTTCTAACTAGACATCTCAAATTTATCCCGCCAGTCCTTTTTTGATATAATTATTTAAATAAATATATTTATTATTTTAAAAAATTATAAATAAATATCATGTTATTTTTGAAAATTTTTAATTATCATTTCAAATGTTTAGTTTTGATTAATATTAATTAGAATTAGAGCTGTATCATAGCTGAGAGATTTCTCTCAATGCAACTTTTAAAATGATTTTCCTTTAAACACAAATTTTGCCTAACCAATGAACCCAATATGTCAAACTAGTGCTGTTATAGGCAAATTGGAATCATCAAAAGCACAGTACCAGATTATAATTCATATATATACATGGACTTCTTGGTATAATAATAATAATAATAATAATAATAATAATAATAATAATAATAATACCACTACTTGTTGATGATTAGTCTCTGGAACAACAGATCGCAAGGACAATGCAGACCACAAGAATCACATGAGTAATCATCACTATTTCTGATTTATCAAAGAATATATAAAAATAGCAAAGAGGCTTAATCCAACCTTACAAAATGATTCGTAAACATTTTATTCACAAAAATAAGATTAAACATACTCTATTTAAACACAACTAAATTAATCAATAGTACCAAATCAAGCACCATTAAATTCCTGGTTATTCCATAGTAGATTAAAAAACATAAGTACCTCCAGATTGGCTTGATGAAATCAAAAACTCCTCAGAGCCTTGAAATGTATATTAATCAAATTCATATAACAACAACTCCCGTATTTCATTATACCAAACAAAATCCATTTAATAACAATAGCTCACAAACATTGTACAAATTCATGCCATTTGTCTAATAATATACCAAGCCACAAATAGTCAGCACTTAACACTAAATGCATAGCAATATAGCGGACTCCTCACAGTTCAATTCAATCATACATAATGCATCTGCATATAGATAAAACATACTTGCATGTTTATCTCACCAATATGGGAAAAGAATAATCGTATATTGTGGTGGGGGTTCAGCATGCTTAGCAAACCGATCAACAAGCAGCAAACAATTCCTTTATTCTACTGACAGCAGTGCAGCAATACGTAACCTTCC